>NW_010392314.1:25149-48494 GCF_000710305.1 Buceros rhinoceros silvestris | reverse complement strand
GGCATTCCCTTTCTTATAAGTGAGATGCTGATACTGTTTTTTAATAAAACTCTGCCTGAATGAATTTAATTGGGCTGGAAAGTGTGAATGGGCATAACTAAACCCATTGTGGTTAACCACAAAGCTGGGAGATGAGGAGTTCAGGCATTTCTGTAATTTCTGTGTAGTAGAACAGATATAGTAAGGAGACTGAGAGAGAAGCAGCTCAGAATAATTTCTGAGGAACTTAGTGACAGCTCAGTTCAATTTCTATCCTGATTGGATAGAGAGAGAAGCTGAACACACTTTCCAAGAGGGTGAGCATGATGAAGGGTTGTGCAACCAGTATCTTATGAATGCTGGTTTGTTACAGATAAAATGATTGCAGCATTCTACTATAAACGACTGTATCTTGCGTTTCTCTGGAGATGTAAGTCTCTTTCTGTTACGCTGTCAGTCCATGTATCCCTTCCCACTCGGTAATATCTTGTGAATCTGTTCGTCTAAATCAAACAAATACAACAGACCCACGGTGGTCTCAAAGATTCAAAACTGAAATAAAAAAAGGTGAGAGCCAGCTGTCAGTGAGGGGAAAGCAAGGGTGTGTTCTGAATATACTGTGCAAGGAAACACCATTGCCATGGAGCTGCTTATGAGGTCTGTGAGGGCATAGTTACCCAGAGCTTACCACAGTGTTTGCTGACACTTGCCCAGCCAAGAATATATATTAATAGGAAAACCACTTTCCCCAGTGCAGTGGGAAAGAAATTCAGCAATGTATAATTATATTTGTGTTGAGGCATTTTTTTTTTCCCTTAGTGCTATAGTAGGGACGGGAAAGACAAGAGGGAAATACTGTTGGGCACGTAAGAAAATAAAGCTCAGCTTGAAAAAAACCCTGTGTTAGAAAAGACGGAGTATGCAGTAAGGGCAGAACCATAGTTAATACATTGCAGATGGCCGGTCTCTTTCCAATCAGATGGTTCTGTGATTCCATAGGTAGAGACCATGTTGTGTGGGAATGATACCCAGCCACGAGCGCTGACTGCTGGAAACACAGCCACTTCCTCCTCTGAGACAGAAATGTCAGAAGTGGGCAGAAATGAGGTATAATTTAGGCAAACTAGACATGGCACATGAGGTAAAATTAGGTCTACATGTCAAACGAGGCCAGAAAAGGCAGAATGTTGGTGTTGGAAAGCAGAAATAATTTTGGGCCTGAATATACCATCAGAACCTTGTTTTCCTTATAGGAGTAGATCATATACTGCATTGCTTCTCTTTTTATTTTATTTTCTACGTCATCCAAGAAATGAAACCGTTGTAAGTAAAAAAGTATGAGAAAGTGTAAAATAAAGGTGCAATTAATACTGTCACAAACAAAAGACAAGTCATTGTACGTGCATGAGTTTTTAGGAGAGAACCTAGTGATGTATAAAAAACAGTTTTACTTCGTTTCCTCCACAGAGTTTATGCAGATTGAGTGGGAGAGGTTTTAGAAACTGGGAGGAAATACCCTAATACAATATGCTATCATTTACAATGATGTGCAATCACAACTGAGGTCTGAAGAGGCATCATGCAGATGCCTCTTAGGCTCCCCCTAACGCTCAAGCCAATGTTGTTATGAACAAGAAGCTGCTCATCCTCCTACGGATTACATAAATATTTGCTTTTTTGTTTTCTTTTCTCTATTTTTGACAATAAATCAGAGCATTCGTAAGGCTTGAGTAGTCTGGAGTGTCGCAACTGCCTGTCTGCCCACACGGCATTAGTGTAACAAGGGATATGAACTGCAAGCCCAATGAAACAAAAATAAAGCAAATTGTGTTGGTGATTTCATAGCTCTCAGAAATTTTGAAACTTATCAATACGCCTATGCTTGATGATAAATTAGGATTATCTTCTCACTGTATTTTGTGACATTTGGGTTTTTTATTTTGAGTTCATATTCTTTAAATCTCTGCTATGCTGTGGACCATCCAGCCTTATCTAGAGGTGGAAGAATGAGATTCTAATGAGTTTTAGTGGGATAATACATTTGATATTGTTAATGAGAAAGGTAATTAGTGGTAGTGATGATCAGAGTACACTTAGGATTTGGGAGCTTAAGTCTGAAGTCTTTGTGGTCTAAGGGTCCAAGACCCATGCTTGTCTACATTGGTCACATATCTATATTTATATACATCTATTTTTTAAAATTTTTTTCAACCACTTGAATAGTTCATAAAAAAGAAAGATGAAGAAAAGATGTGGGGAGGTGAAGAGACAAAACTGCCTTAACCAGCACCTTCAGGAAAAAAAGGAATTAGAAGACCTTTTCTTGGTAGGAATTTATTTCAAAACAGTCGCAGCAGCTGGGGTCTGACACAGCTGAAGATTTCTTATATTTTGATCTTCTATAGACCAGACTGACTTCTAAAGGTCTGCCAAAAGGATCGTTAAGGAAATTTAACTACTTACTTACTCTAAGTGAGGATTACCTAACTCAGAAAGATTTCTAAAACATAAGCACTACCTTATCTAAGGTTCCTCTATTAGTCACAGGAAATTTTTGAAATAGCTTAGTATTATTCTGAAATTGAGATGCCTATGTGAGGGGAAGAATTACGCAATAAGAATTAAAAAACTGTTACCAGACAAATAAACATAGTGATTCAACTTTAATCCATAGAAAAGCCCCCACAGCTTAATCTTCTGAAATTCATGAGGGAAAAAAAACGCCAAAACAATGACTCAAAAAAATAGTGCAATTAAAAGTGCCAAATGTTTTGATTGCTCTTAAATTACAAAAATAAAGAGAATCTTAATATGATGAACTGTTATAAAAAGGAGGTAATAAAACAGACTTGAAAATACATGAATAGATGTTATTTTCCTAATATAGAGCAGCGGTTCCCAAGTGTCCTGGTTTGGGCTAGACTTCCTTGTTTTGAGTTCTGGTCCAATATAATTATTCCCTGCATGTACTTTAACCCCACATTTAATTGGTTAAAAGAGGGTCAGATGCCCTGTTACGTGTCAAGGCTATAAAGCAGCACGCAGGTATTTTCCTAATATAGAGCAGCGGTTCCCAAGACATAAGGTATGAGCGCAATAGATGGACACAACCTGAACTAATAAATTCAGTGGATCTGTTCTGGCTGGTATGAAGTTCAACTAATAAAAATTGAGGATTAGTGAACCAGAACAGAGCATGTACAACATCCCCACATTACTCAGAAAGCTGTGCTTAGCTTTGCTATAGCATCAATATTGCTAGCGACAGAATTAGAAGTTAACTTGCTAAGAAACGTCTGACAGCAAAAAAAAAAAAAAAATCAAAAAAGGCTTTGATCACAGCTAATGCGATAGGGAAAAGATAGAGGGCATCTGGAATGTAAAGAAGGTTTTATTTTGATGCTCTTCTGTCCATGGTTTGGTGTTTTCCAGCAGATTGCTGTCAACTGTCTTGGGACACTTTCATGGGACTGTATTTGGCAGAAAAGACTTGGATCATTCCTTGAACAAAATTAATGTTGTAAGATACAGTTTTTACTCATTGAAGCAAACTAATACAATCAACAACATTTTATGCTCCTAGGTCTCTGCTTTGGCTCAAAGCACAGCATTGCCAGTGGCTCATAGAAAGACAGCAGAGAATTCTCTTCTCATTTTAATTTAGGGTTTGCTGATCTTCAAAGTATTTCTGCAGGGAAGGAGGTCTTGGCTGTAGAAGCACACACACAAAAGTGAATTTAATAATAGAACAAGAGTGCATCTGCAGTACCAAACTGAAAAAATGTCTCAGGAACTGCCCAACCTGGAATTTAATGGCATAGACAGCATAAATGAATATAGGGAAGAAGCGATAACCAAAAGCTGCAACCATGGAAAGCAACAGAAAAAAAGAGGAAAATGAAGAGTATTTACAGTGAAAGTATGAGAAAATAACTGCAGTTAGTTGTATGAGAGAGAAATAATTTTTCTTTATTTTCTAGGATGCTTGTAACTGCCAAAGGATGACAGCAAAATATTCCAGCAAAGAGGCAGCAGTGGTGCCAAGTCCAAATCTGAAAGGCAACACTACAGAAGTACTGTTTATTTTAGCAAATACATGGTGGGGGATGTTCAAGAAATAGTGGGTTTGGACAGCTAACCATAGTCACTGATCATCCTTGAATGTCTCTTTTGTTTAACCTTCCTTTAACATCATGTATTTTACAATTTTTTTTTTTCAATAGCCATCTATTCTGCCATGAAACAGCATGGTGCTGTCATGCCATCAATTTGATCTGGTGCCCCTTCCCAGCAGAACATGTCGGGTTTTGCACAATGCATTTTGCTTTCACTGTTCCTTGATGTTTTCTTGATCTAGTAGTACATTAAGAACCCCAGGCTATTAAAATGGAGCTCTTGATGATGATGGACATTCATCAGATTTGAGAACTCCTTGGACCTGGGAACTTATAATGAAGCAGTTGTTCTTGGGTTTTTTTCAAAGATTTGTTCTTGAAAGACAAAGATTTCTCCTGACATATAGGTGTGCCATGTAAGATGTTGATTCATTAAAAACAGCTGCAAAAGTTCTGTAGATTTGATTTACATGTCTCTTACAAACCAATTATAACTCTATTCATCTGTTTTACACTGAAAATAGAATCGCCTACTTTGTTTTAACTTAATTCAGAGTATGCAAACCAAACTTCGTGTCCTAGCACTTTATAAAGAACAAAATGTTTATTTTATTCTATGTTCTGAAACATTACTATAACTGGATAGAGTGATGGACAGTACAAACCATTAGATAACGTGAATAATATAATAATATATACAGCAATGTGTTCTGAGAACTTGAATGAAAAATTTAGCAGAAGCACATCTACTTTTTCTTTTTATCTAAAAAAAAGGTGAACTAGACTGAAGCATATAGTCCTCAATGCTATTGAAACAGATGTAAGACAGTAAATCTGTCTCATTTGATAAAAAGATTTGAGATTCTGTGAACTTTGTGATAGACGTATTTTTCTTTCTTGTCTCTTAAAAGTCAGACAATCCTATTGGTTTGTATTTTGTGGTAGGGTACAAAGAGGTGTCAGTTCATGACTGACTCTAAGCCATGGTCTCTAAGCAATGAAATAGTTGATAGCTGCCTACAGTATTGAACAGTGGGACTCTTACCTTCTATGAGACAAATTCAGTAATATATTTAATTTCTGCATTTCTGCCTGAGTTAGTTCTGCTATTATCTTATGTGACTAGAAGTAGATCCAGAAAACAATTTTATGAAGAATCACTCACTATAAAGAAGGAAGATGACTGTTGCCCACTTTTGTCTTTTGTATAATAACTATTTAATGCAAACTACAACTTCAGTCCTGTCCAGTAGAGCCAAAAATCCAGCTAACATCCCTTTGCCATTCCAGCACCCTTTTCACTGAGGGTTTTTATGTTCTTTCCTTGTCCTGGTGTAGCCTGCTTCGAAGTAAGTGCACCAGACTGGATGAAGGAGGCGTGATGAAATTCTGTTAACACTTTTTTTTCCAACCTAACTTGAGTATAGGGTGTTTTCTTGAGAAGCATAAGTCCAGTCTCTCTTGGATTGTGGAGAGCCCAGAGCCACACTTCTCTCCTGGTCAAGTGCTGTAAACATCAAGCTATTTCATGAAAGGTGTGTATTGTTTCTGACTACTTGTCTCAGCAAAAGTGGTAATGGTGACTGTTTTTTGGAGGATCAATCCTGTAACTGCTAGGTTTTCTATGGCACGTTCCTGAATGGAACCTGTGAGAAGATTGAGATGTGAATTTCCAGCTTGCAGACCCTTGTTTGGGCATGGGATATGATGACTGTTCAGGGCTGTGGAAGCAGACCATTGTGTCCTCAAGAAGCCTAATGTCACAGACACGGGACTCTCCCACCCCTCAGGTCAGTGGTCAGGCAGATCAGGCAGGGCAGCAAGGAGAGCAGCAAGTGCCTAACTCAACTTACAATCCCTGGAGACCTGAAGGACTTTAGTCAGTTTGAACTCACAGGATTCATTGTGCAATAGTTCAAGACCAGAACAGAGGTAATAAAGAGCATATTTTTTGTTCTATGCATATAGATGAGGACAAATGTAACTTAAGACTGATTCACTCATCACCGGGCTTCTCCATGCTACTCTGCTGGTGTTTAGGGGCCTGTCATACACAGCTTAATTAACTGGTTTAATAAAATCTGGTAGGATTCCTCCTGTGAAAAGCAGTTTGTAATCAACATAAAACTGTCATAGCAGCTCTGTTCTGTCTTCCATTTTGGCCATATGGAGGAACCCAGTGAGCAATAAAAAAGGAAGACTAATGTCAACTACTGCAAAAAAACCCAAACAGTATTAGGTAAGCAGTTATGCCCGGGGAACAAGAATAGAGGTAAAACCACTGTTTGTATTGGAGCACCCAGGAAATTCAAACAACTAGTCTGATCTAAAGTCTTTGTAGTCAGTTCAGCTTCACTTCCCTCAACATTTCTGAAAACTGCAGTATGAAGCATACTCATCATTACTGGAGTTTAATGCAGCTAATTCTCAAACAGAAGGTTTACATCTCTGTGCAATATAGCAGGAATCTCATTAATTTTCCTGTTGAAGATTTCACCTCAGACGTTAATAAGCCTGTAACATCCACCAGTCCTGTGAATTATAGTAGCAGGTAAAAAGCTGTTGTTAGACAAGCAGAATAACTTCCATAAAATCTGTGATTTGTACTCAGATTCCTTTAGTCTTCTGTTTATAACAACACGACATAGCAACTTAAGATCCTACCTCTATTCAATTACTGGACTTGCAGTCTCAGCCTGGAAGCAAGATGTTGTAAAACAAACAGTGGTTTTAAGGAATGTTGCATTTATTATAGGCACTGACTACACTGCCAGACACTCAAAAATGAGTGCTGACAGCATGTGTTGCTCGAAGCACTGGAATAAGGGTGGTGTCACAAGTTGATTGTTACAAAAAGAGCATCACGATAAGAAAAGAGCAGTGTTGATTCCAATCACTGTCTCATATTCCAGAATAGCCCATTCCAATATAAGGCTACTCAAGCTCCCAATACAAAAGAAGCAACAAGAGCTAAAACTGGAGAGCAGAAACCGCAAGGTTTCCAAGACATCCTTCTGAATGAGAACTCACCATGAAGTGAGTGTGATAAGGAATACACTGGGATACAGACATGCCACTCACACTTTGGACAAAATGGAGGGAATGGTAAAGAGTGTTCCTTCTTGGTATCTTGGAAAAAGAAAAGAAAAATGTCCAAGCTCAAAGAAAGTCATGGAACAGGCTGGTGAGCAGCATCTTCAGAGGCATAGAGCAGTGACTGGGCTAAATCAGTAATTCTGTGAATTGCTAGGAGGAGACACTGCTAGCCAGGGCACAGACCCCAAATCCCAGTTTTGTGTCAGTGTACAAGAATCTTCTGCAACTGACCAGGGCCGTGGTATACCAAGTCCTACACAACCGATTAATAAAGTCCTTGTCTCAATCCATCTATGACAGGAGGAGAGGAGATTTTTGAAAAGGCGAGAAAATAGTTAACAGAGACTCTTTGACATGCTGGGTCAGGATGGGTGGTAATGCAGGATTGCCGCTGTGTGTGAAATTCCTTCCCGGATAGCAGTGTTTCAGGTACCTAACACAGTGACATTTTAAAAGGGGCTGTTAAGTGGCCTTGTAGAAAGAACAGTAAGCCTGTGCAAAGAAGTAGAAATTATGAAGATGGATGAATGCAGCTGGGTTTGGAAGATGTCATTGCTGAAACTCAGCTATATGCCAGTGGCCATTCTGGTGCATTGCAGATCATTAAAACACCAAAGAGCGGGCCTAAATATTTTTGCAGAATCATCTACTTGGGAGCTGTAATTTCAATTTTACTTAGACTCACCAATCAGCTTGTCTCATTTTTTCAGATTCAGGAATCAGACCTGATTTATTTAGGGTAGGGATCTGTTAAGGTGGTAATGAATTAACTAGGAGGATAAACAAGCAATTAGTCCTTAAGGTAGATGTAATAAATTAGAAGGTACTCTATAGCTTAGCTTTCTATGTTTTAACATAGAAAAAGATAAGGAAAGCAACCAAAGAGGCTAAATTTGGTTTCTCAACAGCCTCCAGATGCAATATATCAACTTTCACTGAACAAATTTTGCAACCAAACATTTTACTTAGAAAGAAAATCCTGATGAACCATTTGCCAAATCAAAGCTTATAAAAGATATCCCGATTTGAAGCATTAACATGACAGTTTGACTAAATACCAAGTAACTTGTGCTCCAAATTCTATTTGTATTCAATTGAACTTGATTCCTCTTATAGTTGTCTGATATTTGATGAAACAGCTTAAAACTATTCTAACCTACGAGAAAGAATATTTTGACCCCAAGTAGTAAAATAGAGGTTTGCAAACTACGCAAATGGAGTTATTTCCAATAAACTTGTTCTTTAACCCCAGGATAAAACATCAGAAACTCAAAGTTGTGCTCGGTAAAAGAAAAACAAAACAAAACAAAACCACAGCCCAAAACTAATTACATGAAAAGATTTATTAGTCCATAGGAGGTAGACACCATGCTTGTAAAACAGCTAATTGGAATTATAGTGCAGTAAGCTCTTTGGTTTATTGTTATGTGCATTGAAGGCCATCTGGAGAGTTTGTGTATAGAAATTTAGGGACCAACCAGAGTGGTCCTGAATAAAAGATTTGCTGATTTATTTAAATGCTTCCTGGAAGAGGACTAAAACACTTCTAACTTAGGTTAGATAATCTGCATCTAGGAGTCAGGGAATTGAGAACAAAACACTCGACCTCTAGTCTCTCTGGCAAGATCCCCAGGAGTAATATAATGATTGATCTATGGATTTTATAAGAAAATAAGGAATAAAAAGTCACTTTTATAAATAATTATAAACATGTTACCGTGCAGACTAGCTTAGCACCATAAACTGGTCACTGTTACTTGTGGGTTTAAAAGCCCTTTGCAATACCACGATAGTACCTGGGAGTGTCCAGCTTCATATGTCTAGACCCTCCTTGAAAATCTCCAATTTAGGCACAATGCCTAGTTAAGTTACTAGGAATAAAAAATTTAAAGGATACATTTTTACTTCTAAGATATTCTGAGGCCATTCCCTGGCACTGCTGACAAAAGGCACTGTGAAATTTGCCCATGACTAAATGTTTTCTTTCTCTCCCTCGCCTTGGCAAGATGGTCTCATCCATACTGCCTGCTGAGAACAATTCATGTCGTGTTATTTTCCAAACCATGCTCCTGTCCAAAAAAGTGCTACTGGGTAAAGACTAAAATCATGCCTGTGAGTGTGATGATAATCATATAGCAGTCAGGACAATGATGTATTAAACTTTTGTGTCCTTAACCAGTTTCTTAACTAGTGAAAACAATAAAACACCCCACCTTCTGAGTTATCATACTCAACTGTCTGTTTTCATGGGCTACAGCTTCCAGTAGTGCTGGAGGCGGGCTCCATCTTTAAATTACTTAATTTTTCTCTTTATTCTTCTCAGAAAGGCTGCTCCAGAATCTTAGTACTTTCCTCATTAGAAAAAAAAAAAAAAATTTCCAGCTCTTCTTCACTCATAGCTAATTGAAATTAATTTATTCTTTTTTATATAAATTGTTCTTTCGCTTTGTTATGATTTTTTTAATTTTCTCTTCTTTTTGTCTCTCCCACCGAACCATGAGCCTCACTCTTTCAAAGAGAACAACTCAACTCATTTCCAGTCTACCAATTCAACAAAATTATTTCATCTAACCTTCCTGTAATATAGGCTTTTCATTGTTTGCTTAATAAGCTTCTCCCATTCTGATTTCAATAGATCTCTGAGGATCCAAGGGTATCAACCAAAAGTATGAAGCATTCCTACACAGGGCTTTGTATAGCAGCGTTTATATATTGGAGGGAAATAATGTATTTTAGATGACCTGCCTCTTCTCTGAAGCCCTTTCAAATCCAGCTGAAGTCAATAGAAAACTGCAATTTGCTTTAGAAGTATCTACTATGTAGTCTTCCATGAATTTGTGGCCTTTTCAGCATGGGTGCTTTAAAACAGGGGGCAATCTAAAATTCTTTACTTCACAATTTATTTCATTACTCAATAAATTGTTTTAAATTTCCATTGTAGGAAAGTGAATTCCGGTGTAATAATTATTCATGATGTTTATTAAAAATTATATGAGTGATCCTTGTGGCAGTACGAATATTATATCCTGCTTGATGTTACCAAGCTTGGGCTGTAGCTAGATGTGGCAGAACTACATTGAGGACATCCCTTCATAGAATACCTTGTTTTGCTCATCACCGTTCATCTCGTCTGCATGGCATTGCATGGATGGATTTAAAGAGTGCGAGATGGATTTGCAGTCAAGAATGCTGCCACAAACTTCTCTGGATGGAAGACAAGGAGGCTTGTTCACACACTCCTTCTCACCATATGGTCCCATCAGTTTGACTCATTTCTTGTGTCAACAAACCTTCATGGATTTGGAGCTGACACTACTTTTATTATGTTGTATAATGTCATTTTTTGTAATTGAGTTTTCTGGATTGGATGAAAGGATGCAGCAGTTCCATTTTGAATGGATTCCAAGAGAGAATTGTTCTCTGATGCTACTCAGATCAGAGTCAGCTGAGTCGCACACACAGATTTCACATATCGCTTTCTTCCTTTGCTGAGCCAGCAAGTTCATTGTAAATTAAACATGATATATATCCTTAAAATAGCAAGTTTACACATGCTGCTCTGTACCAGTTATTGGCAACAGCACATATACTGAAAAACCTATCTTGAATTCTCCTTGCACAGTGAATTAATACTTCAAATTTTTATTTATTAGTTAAATTGATTGACATTCTAGAAATTGAGATTTTTTAATAGCCTCCCATTATTATCTCAATTCTTTGATAAAATTTATCTGAAGAAAGAACTCCATCAAAACTCCATCAAAAACAAACTCAAAACAAGCTCTATTTTCTCTACATCACAGCAGTAGCTGAGTGTCAGAAACAGTAAGTCTCCCTTTTGATCGGCAAATGAGCCGTGATACTTTTCTCCCCTCCTGACGTCTGAATTTACCTGGGCTCAAACCTACTTTGTTGACAAAGGGACAAATTCTCAGCCTTTGGATTGTTTTGGTACTCTGAAGCAGATACAGCTGTAGCTGTTAAGTGCTTGAAAATCTATCCGTCAATAAAATAAGATATAGGAGAGTTGTAAAAAATTATGCAATGATTTTTGGGTTTAAGCTTGTTTCACAAAAATAGTAATCTCAAACCAGGATAATTCTAGATCCTCATGATATATATATTGACTTTCATACTTCTAGTATTTAGTGTTTATCTGGGACAAATATTTTTGATGTTTTAATATATCAAAGTTTCTAAGGATACCTTTATTTAGAAGCATTTTTTTCTTATTTATGGAAAAAATCATATACTTCAGTTTTACACATTAGGAGCAAAATCTAATAATTTTTTTCTTTGGCAGATATGTATTTTTTAAACCTATTGTCTATGTTTTAACAAGGCAATCACACTGATGCTACAGGGACTTGAACACCTGTGAGTTGCCAAGCTTGAAGCTTTGCTTCATGTAGCACATCGTACTAAAGGCTTCCAGTGAGTCAAAATGAGTTCTAGAAGAGTTGGTTTTAAATGTTGCCATTGCAAAATGTAGATTATTGTTTTAAACTATATCATTAGCTCTAACTGAGCAGTCAGTAGTGGCTGAATCATAGAAATAATTGTGGCAGTCATATTAGCAAGAAATGTGTTAGAAAAGCAACTTTGAGAGGCCTGTGACTTCATAAGCTAGGAGGAATAAAAAATCTGATTAGAAAGTTCCAATCAACACTTAAGAGAGATTGTACAGGAGTTCCGTGAGAAGATTTATATTACACAGAAAAGTAGATGCTTCATTTGCAATACTCCTTGCATTTTTGGTATTAAACGTGATTGGAGCAGGCACGTGAGAATGAACAGAACATACAGGACAGCAGTGGTGTGTATAAGCTGGAAAGCTGCTTGGCAGAAAAGGACTGGGGTCCCTGGTGGACAGTGTTGAACATGAGCCAGCAATGTACTATTATCTTTCTGGTGGTAAAGAAAGGTAATAGTATCTTTGGCGGCATTAGACAAAGTGTTGCCAGCAGATCGAGGGAGGTGGTCCTTCCTCTCTACTCAGCGCTGCTGAGGTCATGCCCATATACTGCCTTGAGTTCTGGGCTCCCCAGTACAAGAGAGACATGGAGACACTAAAGAAAATCCAACGAAGCGTCACAGAGGTGAATAACGGACTGGTGCACCTCTACTGTGAGGAAAGGCTGAGAGAGATGGGACTGTTTAGCCTGGAGAAGAGAAAGCTCAAGAGGGATCTGATCAATGTATCCAAATACCTGAAGGGAGCATGCAAAAAGGATGGAGCCAGGCTCTTTTCAGTGGTGCCCAGTAACAGGACCAGAGGCTGTGGACACAAACTGAAACACAGGGGGTGCTTCCTGAACATAAGGAAGCACTGTTTTACTGTGACAGTGGCTGAGCACTGGAAAAAGTTGCCCAGGAAGGTTGCAGTCTTCATCCTTAAAGATATTCAAAAGTCACATGGACATGGTCCTGGACTACTGGTTCTAGTTGACCCTGCTTGAGGAAGGTATTGGTCAAGATGACCTCCAGAGGTCCCTTGCTAAACTCAGTCATCCTGTGATGCTATGATTCTGTGATTGATGTGGTGAGATATGTTAAAAAGTCTGTGATATTTTTTTTATGACTCAGGAGTAAAAGTAGAGTCTGAGGTAAGAATACAGAGTTCAGGAGCCTTCAGATGGTAAGGTGGTAACCATCTTCAGGAGCAGATGGTAACATTGGTTTACAAGCTAATGCACTGTCAACTCAAGCTCTTAACTTGCCCCTTATGCAGTAGTAGGATATGGAACAAGAAGCAGATTAGAGACTTCAGGCTGCTGAAGTGTTTCTGAAGCTGTGTCAAATGTGCTGCAGAAGGCTGAAGGTTTCTGGAGGGCTTTGTGTCTTAACTGTATGCAGTGTATTATGAGTTGAAATTATTTAGTCTAGAGGTAATAAAAACTTATTAAAATGAGGGCTAAATTGGACAGAAAAAGGGTCAAGAGCACTGGCCAGACAGTAATACATCAAAAGCCAATTCATTCACTTACGTTATTTGTTAGCATAGAAGCTGTCAACCTGACACCCAAGCTGTGACCGCTGGTGAGAAGAGCTTCAGCCAAGGATTGAGATGTAAGCCAGCCACGTCCTTCAGCAATTTCCCTTAAGCGTCTAGAACCACGTCTGTCTTCTCAGTTTTGGGCTTCTCTGGCTGACTGCTGTCCTCATCCTAACCTTGCCACAATACTGGGAAAATGAACTTCCAGATGAACTCTATCAGATGAGACAGGGATAAAAAGCTAGAAGACATGAGTTGAGCTAAAGACACTTCAACCTCCTTCCATCCTTCTCCCTAAGTCTCAAAGCAGCCTTACAAACATTGAACAGCCTAAGCAAAGCAGATCTTTTTGACAAGAGATGCAATAGAAACCTCAGGGCTGCAGAGCATCTTCCAGAATTACTGGGTAAGTTTTTAGGTGAGTCTAGAATAACCCCTGAGCATAGCTCTATGAATTCCCATCAGGGACTGTAAGTCTTTCAGCATCTCTGTGTGTGTGTATGTTTATGTGTGTTCATCCAACACCCAGTAGAGGACACCAACTTGTGCCACTCATGTCCATCAAATACAGGAATATAAGCTCTCTTGTCTCCTACAATTTTGTCTTACCACACTGAAACAAAGAACTCCAAGGACATAGAAATGCTTTGTGTTTCTTCTCAGCACATAGACACTAGAACAACAATAAAACTGCTCAACTTGAGTTGGAAAAGCATTATGGCTGTTGGCAAGCAATGTACGCAGAGAATATTGTACTTTGACTCTGAAGTTCCTGTATTCAAAGCGCCTGTTTGCATACCAATAAGCAGAAATCTGGTCTGAGTTCTAAGAAAACTCAGGCTATGCTTAAAAAAGGAAGAGAGTAAATACCTAAAAGCTTAAGCAGTAACCCAGCGGGTCAGACCAAAATTACATGAGGATCGGTACGCTGCCTCTAACGTTTGCCAAAAGTGGCTCTAAGTACATGGTTATTTTCCCATTGCTAATTTATGCTCATTTCCTGCTACTGGCAATTTATAAGCTCCCTGAACCAGATATTGCGTTTAGACCTACTGCAATCATGTTCACCAATGAGATTACCTTTCCAGATTTTGTCTCATCCTTTATTATTGCACCGGTTTAGGCTCAAATATCTTAATGAACTCTCAGTACTCTTCCATAGTTTTTCAATTGGCTATGCTGGCAGCAAACCTGATTCCAAACACTTGCACTACCCTGTGGCTATAAGTACTATCACCTGACTTTTTCTTATAGTAGCCAGCATGTTCTATGGGTGTACTACACTTATGTTTTTCATACTATCAGTGAAGGTTGCTATGTTGATGTTATTTACATGTACTTTTTCACATTTTTATGAAAAACATGCCAGGGATGATACGAATACTGACCATGGAATAAAATTTTGGAAGAAGGACAAAACAAATGATATTTCATATTCTTCCCCATAAAGAAGATGGTTTCTAAGGATGATGTTTCTAAATGTTTCTGGAGATGTTTCTAAATATGAAGGATCTCATACTCCTTTACAAAGCACTGACGTTACAATTAAGTGCAGATTAATCAAAGTCGGTTTTTAATATACAGTGTTTTTAATGTATGTTATGGGTTATGTGATTTTATTCAAGAGTAAGAAAATACTTGAAACAATCTCCTCTTTTGTTTTCTGTATGCTGTCCAAGAGCTAAGCAATGAGTTGAATGCATTAAATCAGGATAACTTAACTAATTTCAAGTTAATTTTTTACAATAGAGCAGTAAAATACCCATTCCATTGCTTCTTTGATCCCCAAATAATTTATTGTTCCAATAAATTAATCTGTGCTCCCCCAAATGTTCAAAGAACATAAACTTTGTTCAGTATCGTAAGTACCAGAGACAAAGAAAATACAGGTTGGTCTTCTGAAGAGTTTTGCATCAAACAGAACAGTAAGCTCACCTTCAGTCTCTGCAGAAAGTTATTTATTAGAAATATGGGGTGTTTGTGAACACCAGCTTTGTAAACTTAATACAACTGGTACAATGCAACAAAATATCAAAGATGAACTGTGAGAGTCATATAAAGCTCATTAAAGGCAGTAAGAAAACTGTGGCATATAATTTTCTATAATTCAGCCAGAAAATACAGTACACACTATAAATGGACCAAAATAACTTTCACTTTAGGCAGCCTTCTTTTCAAAGTGCAATTACAACTTGTTAGCCTTTGAATTTTGCTTCTCCTTCACAGAACTAAAAAGAACATAGCTTTTAGTTTCAGAGGTCTAAAATGTTTTATAGAAGCTTTGTTGCAAGGTTATTTTGTGTGCCAAATGTCCGCTATCCAATATTAGGGAAAAAAAAAAAGCTCAGTTGTACATTTTTGATCTTTCATTTCCAGCAGAGACATTCTTCAAATCTTCTCTATTCTTCTATATTACATAAACTAATACGGTATATAATCATGTCTCAATTTTGCACTTATCATAGACATTTATACTGACATGGTCCTATCAACTTAAAATGAAACTCCACATGGGTGGGACTGCTGCACTGCAGAAACAGATGTTAAATTAAAAGAGGTAAGAATAACTTTCCCATACCACATGTGGAGGTTAAGGAGACTTTGTGATGCACAATTCTGCATAGAATTTAACTCAGTGGGAGCTCAGTGGGAATATCTCTTACATCCAGAGGCTATTCTTGTTTCTCATTCATTGACCAGACCAGCACAAAAAATGGCTCCAGAGATTAACTAGTAATTACACAGAATAACAAAACAGATTTCCAAATAATGGGGAGGGGAACACAGTAGAAAAACCAAAAAAGAACAGAATGCCTGGGACACCTAGGGAACTTTATGAATTTCCTTTTGCCAGGCAGGTTGGATCACCCTTAACAGCTTGGTCACCCGTAATGGTTGTATCATCACTTCCCAGCTCTGGTGTAGATCTGTGAGACAGATGCAATCTGAAATTCCTCTTCACCTGTGAGTGCTCAGGGAGGATTTTAGCTCAGTTATACTGCTTTGAATTTAAGCTCTTATAGTGACTGTAACAGACGTGTGTTATAGTTGTTATATATGTTATATATGTTTTATATGTTAGAAATGTTCCAGCCCCCTATGGCAGGGGGGTGGAACCAGATGATCTATAAGGACCCTTCCAAGCCAAACCATTCTGATTCTATGGTTCTATGACTAGAAACCTGATGGAGCGTAGCCCTTTACTGTGTGGAATTCTGCAGTCTTTTGCCCAAGAAACAGCACATACAAATAAAGACAAATATTTCCTCAGGCTCTTTCTGAATAATGCTCTCTTCTTCATGCTTATTCTGCTGCACAGTCCCTACTCCCCTTTTCTATACAGACCAACATATCTGGTCACTAACTTCAGAGCTGCTTTTCCCTTTTACTAGTGCTGTCTCCCAGCCCTTTGTTTTGGAGAGGTTGCCTCCAGCTTGGTGCTATTGCAGACTTGCTGTTCGGCAGTTACTAGTTCTCACCAAGCCAAGCCAGTTTATCTGGGGAAATGTGCCTTTAGCCCAGATCTTTCCATCCTGGATTTTATACTCACTGCACCGTCACATAACAGGCTGGCCTAAATGCTGCTCCAAATTTAAGCAGACACAGATTTGTGAAGCCCAATTTCTCAGACATGCATGTAGAGCTAGCAGTTCCACCTTTGCACTGGTGGGCTAGCTGGCCAAATCTGCTGACTGTGCTAGTGGCCTCGGGTGGGCACTGACTGCCTATATGACCAATTAAATTGTTTTTCCCCCAGATCAGAATCTTAATCTCAGATTCACTTTCTGTGTAACAGCTGTGGAAAGTTTGATCATGGGCATAGCGAAGAATAGATTTGCTAATTTATAAATTGGAGCATAACCAGGGGCTTAATACGCCTCCAGGTTGAATAGAGTATAGGTGTGCCTGTCCTGTGTATGGTAATCATCGGTTGGAATTAGAAGGGACAACACACCTGAACTGAGCAGGGACATCTTCAACTAGGTCAGGTTATTCAGAGCCCCGTCCTGCCTCTGAGCTTGAATGTTTCCAGGGATGGGACAACTATCACCTCTCTGGTTAACCTGGGCCAGTGTTTCACCACCGTCCTGGTAAAAAATTTCTTCCTTATACCTGGTCTAAATCTCCCCTCTTTTAGTTTAAAACCATTGCCCCTTGTCCCCTCACAACAGGCCTTGCTAAAAAGATTGTCCCCGTCTTTCTTATAAGATGTGCTTCCTTTGACCTTCCTTTTCTGGCTGGCATACCTGTAGAAGTTACTATTCTTTGCATCCCTTCCCAAGTTCAGCTCCAGCCATGCCTTAGCCTTCCTGACCCCATCCCTACACAACTGGGCAGTGTCCTTATACTCTTCCCTGTCCTGTCCCTGCTTCCACCACCCAGGCATTTCCTTCTTACCCTTTAGTTTGACCAGCAGATTTTGATTCATCCATGCTGGCCTCTTGCCTTCCTTGACTTTTTTTCTTACACTTGGGAATCAACAGCTCTTGCGCTCTATGGAAAGAGTCCTTAAAGATCTGCCAGCTTTGTTCTGCTCCTTGTCCCTGAGGGCCATTTCCCAGGAGATCCTATTGACTCACTCTTTGAAGAGCTGAAATTTTTCTTTCCTAAAATTCAGGATTCTGACTCTACTCTTCACCTGACCCATATCCCTCAGGACCGTGAACTCCACCAGTATGTGATCACTGCAGCCCCGGCTGCCTACAATCCTGACGTCACCAATCAGCTCAAATGTGTTCCATGACCTGTGTTCCATGACTTCAGTTTTAGCTGACATAATCAAAAGCTATATAGACATTTCTAATGAGCTGAAACAAAAGACAATAATAAACCAAGAAGAATTGATGCTGTGGCTTATTCTGCATAAAAAGACGTTCTCTTTATCACGGGGTACTTCTCTTTTAAATGTACATTTCTTATCTTCTCATGGCAATTGGAAGCAGGGGTTACTTCATGACTATCAAATGATATGAAATCAGAAGTGTGCTGTTTCATTTTTATTGGATTAATGTCCTCTCCTGCTGTGAGCAGTTCACAAAATTTCCTAAAAATGACTGCAATCCAATGCTTACTGTTGCTCCATTGTCCTATTATTACCAGACTAGACACAAAGAACTGGCTGGCAAATCAATGGGCAAGAGGAAGATCAGAGCTTCACACAGAAAGCAGCATAACACAGAAATACGATTCACTTCTATAATGACACACCTCATTACTTTCCCGTTTCTTTTGAGAAAAACAGATTGGGGTTGTACTGTCAGTCTTGCCAACAATTGATACCCAGTTATCACAGACAGAACATGCTGACTAAAGAGAGTAGCTGGTCAAGGAGCATTTCCAAAAATAGAAATGGTCTGAGGAGAATGGAAATGCAAAGTCTGTAATGAAATGTAAATATCTGTAAGTATGCTCGGTTGCCCTTGTATAATGCAAAGAAGGGAAAGAACAATACCAGAAAAGTGGTAGAATTCTGGGATTGTTTTCTTAAGCATCATTATGTTCCTACCTCTTCTAATGGAAATGTATTGTAGACCTAAATAGGTAAAAGGCTGTATGCCTGACAGACATCATCTATTGAACCGCTGAGATTAAAATTCGGCTGCCAGAAATATCATGCTCATTTTAGCACATGCTCCATCAACCAGGAAAAATCAAGAAAAAGCAATGATTCAACAGCTCTGTCAAATCTGTTCAATTTGACAGATTAAGCCAACACACTAAGGCACGCGATTAAGCAGATGAAAAGCACATTTATATTTGGGCAGGTACCTTTAAAAACTAATTTTTTATTTTTTTTCAGTTTTTCAATTAATTTCATTTTCTATTAAAAGTGTTTTGCCACACAGCTGCTTTGTGAGTTAGCATGATCTTTGTTATAGGTATTCATCAGCTGCAAAAACAAATCACCATCAAATCAGGGAAAAGGTCTTAAAATTTCTGTTTGGTTTTAACCTTCCAACACCCATTCTTCCAATAGGTGTTCCCACATATAGGGATATAATGTGTATACAAAAAAAAAAGCAAAGAGAGAGAAAGTATTTAAAGTAGCACAAAGTTCCATTGAATAAAACAAACATAAGAGTTTTTTGGGAGCCTCTGCTAGCAACCACTGAATACAAAGATGCCTTTTGTCCTGTTTAAAGTCCTTCCAGCACACAAAGTGGTTGCAAAGGCAGCTGAGGACAGTTATCTCTGCAGTAACAACTGGAATCAAACACCTCTATTTTAAAGGCTCTGCGTATCTCACAAAGTATAGTCTAGTTAACCAAGAACAAATTCCCTCCCTCTTGCAGTAACCTTCAGGAGTTACAACTGAGAGCCTCGTGTGTTGGGAACTGTCCATCAGGCCAGAATTCATGTACCAGTACCATCAGGTGTGAGAGATTACCCTGAATCAGAGGTACAGCCTCTGCAGATCTGAGGAAAACATCCTCCTCACGGGATACAACACAGAGGACTGGGGCTGCTTGCTGATCTTGGAAATACTGATGTTCCTGATTCCCCCACTAAGTAGGGAAAGACCACTGTAGTGTCGAGAGAGGTAAAGAGCTTGCATCTGGCGTTGCCTCCCGTGCTTGCATAATTGCAGTCAATGAAGTTTGAACAGGGTTTTCATTCGTGAAGAAGAGTACGAGTCCTACTTGTGCTTTGGTGGCATGAACAAAAGGCACTGGAAAGGGCCTTTGTGCTTGTACTGAGATGTATGAGACTTTTGTTCATGTCATGGATGCATCTCTTCCTTCTCTCTACATCTCTGACACAATGCCCCTTTCTCCCCCAAATGATAGAAGCTAGGTCATCATAACATAGTGCTAGGTCATCACATTACAACACTGTAAATACTTAATTTTCAAGTATTGCAGGTCCTGCAGTTACTGCTTAACCAACAGAATTTGTATTTGAAATAAAACTGTAATCTAGAAGCCACAGAAGCGGCATAATTTTGCAGATGTTGATAATCCTCATTTGTTTTATGACTGTATTGATTTGAGTGGATTACAAGAACAGCTCACTCAGAGAAAGCTTAGCCCAGCCGGATGTCATTTCAAAACAGAGTGGGCACAGGAATACAGAGCTTTCATGCTTTGGGCTGCAATCTTAAAAGGAGATCATAAATTTCAAATTACATTTCTGTCTCAGATTGTTTTCATGGCTGCTGTTATGAAAACACCCGTGGTTATCAGAACTGTAAATCATTATTTCCCAGGAAGTTGTGCATCTGCATTACTTTGTGCCTTTGACATCATTTTTTGTCTAATCTGCTCTATTTCTTCTGTAAAATCAGGCTGCTACTGTAGAGCAAATGATTTTACTTGTGCATTTCCTTTAATCTTACATTTGAGATCTACAAATGTAATTAACTGTGATATCACCATTCCTGTCAATTTGCCAATATTGTCCTGACATGTTCTTTCCAAAGCAAAGAGAAAGGAACCACATTTATGTAAGATATGAAAACATGACTGTAAAATAATTAACTCGGGGCAACTGGTTGTAGGTATACAGCTAAAAAGATTTTCAAATGCAACATGTTTTTATACTTGGCTCAGGTTTCCTGAGGCTTCTTTTTCTGTTCTCCATTTGCTCTAGATATTTGTAGTACTCTAATGAATTGCCTGGTTCTATCTGTTACTTGAAATGCTCTGACTTCATGTGTTTTGTACCTATGCACTACTTTCCATATTGATAACAGCTATTTGATAATTTACGAGTGCTAGTAGAAAAGGGTGTTGCATGGTGGCAGGGGATATGTAACCTTGTTATAGTAAAAATAAGGTAATTTTGTGACCGCTGTTTGTAATTTGGTTGGTAAACAGTTATTCTAGAACTGCAATATAAAGCTTTCCTGTTTCAATGTATTGATTTCACTGTGAAAGAACCAAAAGTAAAGCAAAAAGATAAACAAAATATTGGTGCCCATACTCATCTGAAAGACACAAATGCTTTGCAAGCAACACTTCCTAGTGACGGTCTGCATCTGCCTGGTCTGGATTTTTAAGATTTCAGAATACCTCTCCTAGACCTGAGAGACTGTTTGGGCTCTGGTTATCCCTGTTATTGCTCCCCAAGGCAGGAAACAATACAACCTACCAAAGTAATCATCTCATTTGATAGCCAAGGATAAGGTGCTTGGTAATCTTCCAGAGAAATTACATAGGCAATTCATCAGAATCAAGCATTCTTTGCAAAGTCTTTTCCTGTCTCAGTTTCAACTAGAAAGATTGGTCATCTTCCAGTGTTCAGGTGAAAGAGAGCTTCTTTTTTTTATCGTAAGGTAACCAATGTTGAGGGCACCCTCTTGAGATATGGGATGCCATGGTTAATGTCCCTATTCTTGATTTAGACTAGAAACTCAAGCTTCTTTTCTTCTTTTTTACAAATCAAATACATATGTTTTGACTCCTACATAGCAGTCTGCCTGAAGGTCTCTCTTCCTAGGAATGTTTCACACAAATAGCTGTAAATAATCATTACATCAGCAAGGGATATTGAGTCAGGCTGATTTTATAGTACAACCCATATTTAATACTTTGTTAATAGAAATATGTCTTGCCAGAATGTGTTGGGTTTGTGTGTGGCAGCGTTTTGGCAGCTGGGTGAGGGACTATGGGGTGGCTCCTCTAAAATGTTTCCAGAAGATCCCCTGGCTCCGAAGTCAGACCAAACTCTGGCCAAGAGCAAGCCAATCAGTAACAGTGGAAACAACTCTGCGATAACATATTTAAGAGGGTTTTGGAGAGGAGTTTTACGTGAGAGAAAAAATATGTGGACACCAAGGTGAGGAAGGAGGGTGGTAGACTCCCCTGCCACTTCTGGTGAAGACTGTGGTGAGGCACGATGACCACCTGCAGCCCATGGAGGTTAATGGTGAAGTAGATGACCATCTCAAGCCCTTGGAGGCCCCTGCGTTGGAGCAGGTGGCTGTGCCTGAAGAAGGCCATGTTTCTGGGGGAAGCCTGTGCTGCAGCAATCTGCTGCTGGGTGGACTACGCCCTGTAGAAGGGACTCACGTTGGAGCAGTTTGTGAAGAACTGCAGCCTATGGGAAAGACTTATGGAGAATTTTGTGGAGGACTGTCTCCCGTAAGATATACCCCATGTTGCAGCAGGGGAAGAGTATGAAGAGCCTTCCCTGTGAGGAGGAAGGAACATCAGAGAAAACACACAATGAACTGACTGCAACAGCCATTCCCCATCCCCGTGCGCTACTAGCAGGGAAGAGGTAGAGAAAATTGGGAGCAGAGCTGAGCCCAGGAGGAAGGAATGGGTGAGGTGAAGGGGTTTTAAAGATCTTGCTGTATTTCCTCTGACTTTATAGGTAAATTGGTAGTGGCTTTTAAATTAAATTGATCTTGTTTCCCCAAGTCGAGTCTGGTATTTGCCAGTGACTGTAATTGGTGAGTGTGACCTCCCTGTCCTTACCTCAACCTTCAAGCCTTTTGTTGTATTTCCTCCTCCCCATCCCACCAGAAGGTAGGATTGAACAAGTGACTGCATGTTGATTTGTCACGGTCTGGGTCAGCTTAAACTACGACACTAAGAAATTGATTATCCTCTGCACCTTTTCCGTGGTAGTCAATAAATTTATGATATAGGCACTTGTCTAGGGCTGTTGGTGCAGTACTAGCCACTTGGAGGAAAATGTGCTTCTCTCCTTTGCATCTTAGAAAGCAAACTGAAAGTGTTATGCAGTCTCAACAGCTTTCACAATACAATACATATTTTCCTGACCAGTGTAAATCAAGGCTTGAGAATTTAACATCTTGTCTGAGACTTGCAGGATTTCTGAACAGAAAACGGGTAGTAGTGATGGGGATGTGTGATACATATGTCTAGAGCCATTTCAAATGCTCTACAATCCATCTGCATAGGAGTGGCAGAGATAATGGGAAACTTGTGCCAGTGAGGAATGACTGCTGAGGACCAGGCAGGATAATAAGAGACATTTGAAACAGAAGCAGACCTTTTGCATCTAGGTCACCCCTTAGTGACTGGAAAGGTACCGAGAGTTTAGGAGGGATAGGAGTAAAGCAGTGCCTTGAAACTCTTCAATTTTTCTTTCGTATTTTTCTGAATAAACATCCACAGGGGAGGATTCACTTGCCTAATTGCAAGCATCTATTTCTTTTTGTGATGCCCAAGGATATCCCACCCATCTCC
>NW_010392314.1:24148-25003 GCF_000710305.1 Buceros rhinoceros silvestris | reverse complement strand
GGAATCGGTAAATCCTGTGTCGCATATTCCAGATCTGTGAGGATGTCCTCAATATCCACAATAAACACACAAACCTGGGGTCTGGATGACTTACTGGTAGCTGAAGTCATAATCAGCCCAAAAACTGCAAAATTCTGAGTGACAGGTAGTCAAAGGTATTATGTGACAGGTATTCGTGAGTGTCCTGATTTGGGCTGGGATAGAGTTAATTTTCTTCCTCACAGCTGGTACCGTGCTGTGTTTTGGATTCAGTGTGAGAATAATGTTGATAACACACTGATGTTTTAGATGTTGCTGAGCAGTGCTTACACTAACCCAAGGACTTTTCAGCTTCTCAGCTGTCTTGCCAGCAAGGAGGCTGAAGGTGCACAAGAAGCTGGGAGGGGACACAGCCAGGACAGCTGATCCAAACTGGCCAAAGGAATATTCCATATCTTATGATGTCATATAAACTAAGGGGAAAGCTGGCTGGGGGCCACTGCTCAGGAATTGACTCAGTATATTACTATTATTGTTAATATTATTATCATTATCTTATTTCAATTATTAAACTGCTCTCATCTCAACCCATGAGTTGAGTTTTTACTTTACCTTTGGACAGCTGATCCAAACTGGCCAAAGGAATATTCCATATCTTATGATGTCATATAAACTAAGGGGAAAGCTGGCTGGGGGCCACTGCTCAGGAATTGACTCAGTATATTACTATTATTGTTAATATTATTATCATTATCTTATTTCAATTATTAAACTGCTCTCATCTCAACCCATGAGTTGAGTTTTTACTTTACCTTTCCAATTCTCTACCCTATTCCACTGGGGGTAGTGGGTGAGTGGCTGTGGGGTCCTTAGTTA
>NW_010392314.1:16320-24025 GCF_000710305.1 Buceros rhinoceros silvestris | reverse complement strand
TAGTGGGTGAGTGGCTGTGGGATCCTTAGTTATTGGCTGCAGTTAAACCATGACAGTGAACTTACATTATATAATCTGCATTGCTGGTATAATTCTATCTTCTAATGGACAAATATTTATTCCATAAAATTACCGACTTAATTTGAAACCTGTTTATTAGACACAAGAGAGAGATAAACATTTTTTTCTTAATCTTTCCCCTGATTTATTTAATATTTGCTGCATTATAGAAAGTAATGTTACTGCAGTTTTAAACTGTGATGTTGTCCCCACAATGTCTTTGAAATGGTGCTGATTTATACCTTTGGAGAACATTGTCTCTAGTGTCTAATTTCGGGTCTGACTCTATTAGGCCTTGTTCATGTGAATAGTGGTCCCAAGGACAGCACTACAGGTACATCAAAGAAAAGATGACTCAAGATTAATGTGGCAAGTAAATGTCTACAAAGTAGATGTTAATATCCAATTAATGACTCCCTTACTAGTCTTTGGGCAGAAAGAGAAAAAAAAAAATCCATCCATAACAACCCTAAAAAACCTGCTGGGCACAATTACACTAAAATAGAAAATTATACTTTGTTCTAAAAAGACTAGCTAAATCCACCTCATTTCTAAGGCAGAGGAGGTGAATCTACCCATGACATCCACTTACGTAATTTTTAAGACCTGGATTCATTTTTGAAGTTCTGACAATCGTAGTAATAATGTTTTTAAAAGATAAAAGTATCTGAGTTTATCTTGAGATTGCTACACTTATAACCACGTACACCCTGTCTTCCAGAAAAGCAGCAGTGATGCTGCTGCTAAAGCTTTTGCCAACACTACCAAATCTTTGCCATCATGTTACTTATGAAGAGCGCCAGACTGAAACTCATGACTTTGCCGGATGCATGACTGTCCCACTTCCCATTTCTGTCTTCCTGTGCCTCAGTTGCTGGTAGAAGCTGTGGAGGAATGATGGTGGAGGCAGGGTGACTCCATTCACAAATATTTTCTTGGTGAGACTTAGGTCACCACCACTTAGGTCACCACCACTAGTGCTGGAATGTGGGCAATACAGAGAAAGGGTACGGTGTTTTGTTATTTGTGCTGCAACTCACAGCAACTCGCTGTTCAACTCACCTGAATAATGTTTTAGTGCTGCTGCAAAGTGTGATGTAGCCCACAGCTACCATGACCATACCCCCTGCACCCTGGCAGCTCAAAAACAAGAGAGAGAAATGTTGTCTACACAAACCTGTACACAAATCACCCATGTATGTAAACATATGCAGAGTTTGAATGCTTTTCCTCAAAGAAATCCTTCCATAGCAAGAAAATTATTTTCTACCTACTGGTCCCTACAGCCAAACCCACCCCATTCTGCCCCAGATCCACACATGTTAAAAGCAAGAAGCCACTATTACCTTTTTCTGTGACAAACAACCCACAGTGCAATTTCTTTTACGATGTGTCACTCACCCCACGATTTAACACTTCAGTTTAAGTTATCCACAAAATCATTCTAACAACTATTACTTGCTGTACAGTGGTGATTTTCAGGTGCTTTCTAAAGATCTACAGATTACAGTACTCAAAGAGATTTCAGAACCAGGTTCTAATTCTTTCTGTCTTCTAAAGTAATACTTAGGTCCAGATTCTCTTTCCCCTGATAAAAAAAGGGCAAGGGACCTTGTACTGAACTCACATTTTTCAGATAGAAGGTTCATATTTGATGTCATCGTATTCTTGTTCTAAGGTTAAGAAACCGCTCATTTAGAGAATTACTTATATAAACTCAATCACTTTCTGGTCTTCCAGGGTTCCAAAATTGAATTCATTTCTTTGACTGTCATCTTGTAAAAAAGTAAAGGAAGAATAATGGTAGAAAATTACTAGATTTCTTTTCAAAGAGGAAGCAATTCCTCTGTTCTCTAAATACTCTATTTCTGCAGTGCATAAGGTGCTTCTACTTTATTCTGCAAACACTCCTACGGGCTTATATGTACTAAGACATTTATAATGGTTGTTGTATATAGCAAAGCATTATTTAGCTAAGTCTGTATTAATGAATCTGATGAATAATACTGTTTTATCTACATCTTAACTTAGTGTCTTCCATTCATTTCCATCTCTCTCACTCTTGAATGACTCTAGCCCAAGGCTCAGATGTGTTACAGCAACACAGGGACATCCTGTAACTGGTGTCTAAATCTAGAAAACCAGACCTTCTGATGGCACCAGCAGTCTCCCTAAACATGGCTCTTGAGAACATGGTGATAGAACAGGAATCTGTGCTCACTAGTTAATTTATCCATTTCATAGTTTCATTGGAGATATATGTATGTATATAACACCTTCTGCTGTGCCCAGACATTAAGAACTTTATAGAGTCTCTGAGTGTCAATTGTCGCCACCTTTTTTTTTTTCTTTGTATTGCAATGTGCTCCTTTCCACAAGAAGCCTGATGCAGCTCAAAGGGAAAATAATAGGATTACAGTTTGGTAGTCTAGAATCATAGGATCATAGAATGGTTTGGGTTGGAAGGGATCTTCAAAGATCATCTAGTCCAACCCCCCTGCCATGGGCAGGGAGACCTTCCACTGGATCAGGTTGACCAGAGCCCCATCCAACCCAGCCTTGAACACTTCCAGGGATGGGGCATCCACCATTAAGAACTTTATAGAGTCTCTGAGTGTCAATTGTCGCCACCTTTTTTTTTTTCTTTGTATTGCAATGTGCTCCTTTCCACAAGAAGCCTGATGCAGCTCAAAGGGAAAATAATAGGATTACAGTTTGGTAGTCTAGAATCATAGGATCATAGAATGGTTTGGGTTGGAAGGGATCTTCAAAGATCATCTAGTCCAACACCCCTGCCATGGGCAGGGAGACCTTCCACTGGATCAGTTGCCCCAGGGCCCTATCCAACCCAGCCTTGAACACTTCCAGGGATGGGGCATCCACAACCTCTCTGGGCAACCTGTTCCAGTGTCTCACCACCCTCACAGTGAAGAATTTCTTCCTAATATCTAATCTAAACCTACCCTCTTTCAGTTTAAAACCACTGCCCCCTGTTCTGTCACTAGAGGCTTTGGTAAAAAGTCTCTTCCCATCTTTCTTATAAGCCCCTTTTAAGCATTGAAAAGCATTAAGTTCTCCTCAGGGCCTTCTCTTCTGCAGGCTAAACCCCCCAACTCTCTCAACCTTTCTTTGCAGGAGAGATGTTACAGCCCCCCGACCATTTTTGTGGCCCTCCTCTGGACTTGCTTTAACAGGTCCATGTCTGTCTTGTGCTAGGAGCCCCAGGGCTGAACACAGTACTCCAGTCTCATGAAAGGGAGTAGACAGGGAGAATCACCTCCCTCGGTCATGCTTCTTTTGTTGCAGCCTAGGATACAGTTTGCTTTTTGGGCTGCAAGTGTACATTGCCAGATCATGCTGAGCTTCTTGTGAGTTAACACTCCCATGTTCATCTCCACAGGGGTGTTCCCAATTCCTTCTGGCAATACTTGGGATTGATTGCCCTGACCCAGGTACAGGACCTTGCACTTTGTCTTATTGAACTTCGTATGTTTTGCATGGGTCTACTCCTCAACCCTGTCAAGGTCCTTCTGGATGGCATCCCTTCCCTCTAGTGAATCAACAAGGGAAACAAAACTTGGAAAGAAAACTTGTATTGCTTTAGAGATCAAATCAATGTTTTCTGCTCAGAGTTGCTGTAGGTTTAAATCAGTGTGCAGGGTGTGTAGCTTGAACCTGAGCAGCCCAGTGGGTAAAAAACAGGGAAAATGCTACTTTGCTTAAAGCTATTCCGGAGGCTGAGACAAGTCCTCAGGAGGCAACTTTTGTAGTTTTAAGGGACATTTTGCCTCTGGATTTTTGTTCCTTTCCTATGTCACAGACAATGCAATGCCATTCTAATCATACAGCTCAGACAAGCAGACTACCAGAAAGAAATGGTTTGCTGTGTGACACTTCTGCTCAGTAGTCAGAGCTACTGCTGAGCTACATTGGGTCAGGCTCCTTGAAATAACTCCCATTTAATTTCCTTCCACTAGTAAAGAGGTAAAAACAACCGACTAGCTTCTTTATGTTCTTTCCATATGAGTAAAGACTTAGTGTATCTTGTTGAAGTAGTATATGTTGTCCTTTAAACTACGGTCCTTAATACTTCCAATAATGTATGTTTCAGGGATGGAGGTTAATGACTGTCAAAAGAAAGAAACTGTCAGGGACTGGACTCCAAAAATGTAGTGGAAGGGACTTTCTGTGTTTGAGCATGACTGAGGGAGCCTGAAGCAAATGGGAAAGAGCTGTTTTTCGAGATGATTATTGGCAAGGACAGGTGACCACAGTAAAAGAAGCGGGGAATATAAAATTCAAGATATAATAGGTAGTGTCCATGTGAGATTTAGTTGACATCTAGGTACATCTAGGACCACCCTCCTGAGAGCATGAGCTCAGAGGACAGATCACCACCTCCACATTTCTCCTCATCTTAGGACAAATATTAATTAACCACACACCTTTCTAAAAGTTATGTGAGAAGAGAGGTGCCAAGGAAAAGAGGAAACAAACAAAAAAAATGGGGGAAGAGGAAAAAGAAAGGAATAACATAGGAGGCATAGAAAGAGACAGACTATATCAAATGAAGAGATGGGACTGACAGGAATGAAGGAGCATGGAGCATGTAGCAGCATGTAGATGAGGAACAGTGTAGTCACAGTGACAGGGAAGGGAGGTGAACCAGCAGTAGTATAACAGTGAATGATATCTGAGTCTGAGACTCACATGCTGGCAGAGGGCCAGTTTGACTTTTTACACATTACTAGTGAACCAAGTTGCCTGTCTGAAACAGAATCAGGGAAACTCAAATCACACTACATCATGTGTACAAAAAAAAAAAAACAACAAAACCAAACGCCAAAGAAACAATAGTCAAAGAGCTCTTACTCTTTCTGCCCAGTGGCAGATATATGATGAGAAATACCTAACCACACAAGCAAAAATTTTTCCCCAGATCCTACAGATCAGGATGACATTTCTGCTTCTATCTTTCTCAAAATGACATTTTAAAATTGTTGCTTTGTTCCTATCTTTGTACTGCTTTCCTGGAAAGTTTGAGTTGCAAGTATAGAGCTTGTGCATTAAAATTTTCAAAAGGGTATCCAGTTGCCCAGGGAAACTGTGCTATATACATATATATATATTCAATGACATCCCAAGGAAAGCCTTCAGAAAAGTAGACAAATCTCCTCCAATCTTCTTTTAGCTCTTGTGCATGCAGTTGAGGCATGTACTAGTTTTCTTTGAATATGAAAAAAAAAAGAATTTAGATTTGAAAAAGCAAAACCCGGTTGAACCAGAAGTATTTGAGGCAGGTGGAAATTACAATAATTTGTCTTTGAGTTGGAGAAAGAATGGTTATTACCAGCCATTAGAGTAAAGAGCAGTGATGGGTCATCTTAACACAGTTTTCCTTTAAAAAATATTTATCGACTTCAACTGCTTAGGGAGTCACATGGGACAAATCTAAAAAGCCTCCAGAAATCCAGGAAATACATCACAGCTGTAACTGAGGAGATGAAACATAGGTACCTTGAAAGGCAGAGGGTTAAGTTATCCTCTATGGCTGTATTTGTACTAGTACGTAAGAGAGGTAAGATAACCCATTGTGACAGTTTGAAAATGGTGCCGGCTGGGGGCTGAGCTTTTATTCTTCCCTTCTCCTTTCCCCCGAAACATGGGACAGAGTTCTCGTGAGTCTTGGTAACGGAAGCGATTTTCAGACATGCCTCCACAAATAAGTGCATAACAAGGGGAGTTTGAGACACTCCCCTGGGTGAGCCGTGGCACTTTTGAAATTGGGCAAGTCGGAAAGAGTTCTCACGAGTTTTGGGAAGGGATGCAATATTCAGACATGCCTCCATGAGTAAGGGCATAAAAAAGGGAGTTTGAGACGAGACACTCCCTCTGGGCGAGCTGCGGCACTTTCGAATTCGGGCGAGCCATGGGACTTTTGAATTTCCGCCTCCGGAACTGAGAGAACATTTCATTGAAAAGAGAACAAAACATCCACAGTCACCTCCATACCCCTGGAGCAGTAAAAAGATTCCTTTTGCGAAGCAGGTAGACCTGTCTGCTTTGCCAGTTACCGGTGGGGGTGGCTTTGGACTGAGTTCAACCTGGCAAGGGGTAAAACCGGCTGCAAGCCCCCAGATCCTGCACGGAAGGGACAGATACTGATGGCGAAGGGGAACGCGAACTGGTTCCAGATGCTCGGCACAGAACCTCCGCAGATGTGGGGAACCTACAGCCATTCCCTGAAGGTCTGGTCAGTATCCCGCTTCGCCCATGGGAAAAGCCAGAAGCCTCATTAATTTTGCCCTCGGTAGACTCAAGTTTCCTCCCAGCTACCCCAGAGGAAGAAGGACTATGTTACTGCATCTGGTGGTGCAACCATGTGGCGGGTTCTTTCTTTGTAAGCTGGAGATGTGGGTCGAGATGGGAGACTATTATACTTGTATATGCCTATTTATTTATTCATCAATCTCTCCCTCTATCTCACTCTTTTCCAGTCCTGTTTAACTTTACAATGATTCATCTATGGGTTTTTACTATCAAAACTTCTGTTTTCACCTCCTTTATGTTAAACCTGTGTTTATTTCTCCTTTGCCTAAACAAAGCCTTGAATTCAAGCCATAACGAGCTGCTAAGCTCCCTTCTGCGTAGGCTTTGGTGGGTTTACATTCTATCCAAAACCCTGTCATCGCGCAACCATTTTGGTTTTAACAGCCACATAGTTTTAACCCGCAATACCCATCCACACTGCTAAAGCATTAGTATGTAGGCTGGTATATTTAGCACATTCCAGCCAGCACTGTTATCCGGGACAGACAGTCCATAGGTATGGTTATTACAACAGCTCATTCCAGTAAGCAATTTGGTTGTTGCCATCCTTTTTGGGGAGAGAAGGTAATTGTTTACAGAAGTCGTGCCAGTAAACCTGAAAGCCAGGGAATGGTCTCTAACCGCTTCTATTTATTAGTCCACATGACTCTTGCATGTCTCATCTGTTTTCTAATGGCTATGAAGATGGTGACTCTGTATCTAAGGTAGGGTCCCTGGGTGAAAGTGTAGTGATGAGTGGCATTAGTATGGGCCAGAGCAAAAAGAACAGTGGCAATAATGACATGTGTTGCTAGTTTGCCTTAGGAAGGGAACTGAATATTTTGTACCTCTCACCCAGCTGTGCTCTGCTTAGAAAGCCCAGATAAGTGAGACATGTCACATATCCCAGTAGCACTAATTAATCATGGTATATTGAGCTCAGCTTGAAACACAAAACATGTTTGTTCTAAAGGCTGCTGCTGTCCCACGACACTTCTGTAACAGTGCAACTGTGTAAGTGTATAATTTCTGTGATTAAATACAGTGCACATATGCATACAATCTAAAAATCAAGAGTTGAGTATAAATATACAATATGTGAAAGAAACTTTGCAGGGCTCTTAGCAAAGACTCTTTATAAACAATCTGTGTTTGTGTTAGGATAGAGATATGGACGTACATTCTCTCAGATGTTTAAATCTTTCTCAGGTTTGGAATTTCAGATTGCTTTATGGATAATACTTCAAGAAAATGATTCATTTGTCTCCGCATGGGTGGATTCAGTATTTTAGCTCCAATAACAACCCCCTGCCACAACACAGGCTTGGGGAAAGAG
>NW_010392314.1:0-16221 GCF_000710305.1 Buceros rhinoceros silvestris | reverse complement strand
AGTGGCTGTCTTGCTGCCTGACGGAAAAGGATTTGAAGGGGTTGACAGCTGCCTGTACTGGCACTGCTGAGGCCACACTTTGAATACTAAGTTCAGTTTTGGGCCCCTCACTACAAGAAAGACATTGAGGTGCTGGAGCGCGACCAAAAAAGGATGATGAAGCTGACGGAGGGTCTGAGGTTCTGAATGCCTTCTTTGCCTCAGTCTTTACTAGTTGTTCTCTGAGTGCCCAGCCCCCTGAGGTGATAAGCAGTATCTAGAGCACAAGTCTTATGAAGAGCATCTGAGGGAACTGGGGTTGTTTAGGCCAGAGAAAAGGAGGTTCAGGGGAGACCTTATCACTCTCCACAGCTTACCTGAAAGGAGGCTGTAGTGAGGTGGGGGTCAGTCTGTTCCCCCAAGTAACAAGCAACAAGACAAGATGAAATGGCTTCAAGTTGCACCAGTGGAGATTTAGGTTGGATATTAGGTAAAATTTCTTTACAGAGAGGGTTGTGAAGCATTGGAACAGACTGCCCAGGACAGTGGTGGAGTCTCCATCCCTGGAGGTATTTAAAAGATGTGTAGATGTGGTGCTGAGGGACATGATTTGGTGGTGACTTGGCCCTGTTAGCTTTAGAGTTGATGATCTTGAAGGTCTTTTCCAACCTAAATGATTCTGTGATTCAGTGATCCTCGACCAGTCTCCAGCCACCACCACAGAGTGCAAATCTCTGACGGCTGCTTGCCAGTCCATAGAGATGTCTTGGATATCCTAAATAAACATACCAAAACTTACTATGTTATTATGGGCAGAGACAAACTCTGAAATTCTTTGCATTTACTTTAGACATTACAAATCATATGCCTGAAGCTGATCTAGTTGTCCACACATCCTTGTAATCAGTGAAGCAGGCAATTATGGCCTCTTGTATCCTTTTTTGGTTATCTTTTATAGGATGAGGTTAGATATATCTTAGAAGGATCATTTCCTAATTATCAATATAAAGTGAGTCCAGGCAACCAATTCAGTTACAATATTCTTATTGTGGATAATCTGGAGAGAGAAATATCACTTTAATGACTGCAACCTACTAAAAACCTAGTTCTATCCAGTCCTATCCAACTCCAGTCTGTCTATATGAAATTTAAGAAAAATAGCACTTTTTTATGATCCTTAGCATGTTACTAGGAAAAGAGATTTCCATTTCAGAGAAAGTAAAGAAAAATTATTTCTCAAGATTTAAAAGTGATTTTTCAATTAACACTTCCAGAGCCGCCTTTTCTCCAGTCTGAACAACCCCAACATCTCTCATCCTTTCCTCATAGAAGAAGTGCTTCAGCCGTCTGATCATCTTCCTTTGAATTTAATGCAATAGGTCCATGTCCTCCTCATGTTGGAGATCTGAAAGCTGAATGCAGTACTCCAGGTGGAGTCTCTCAAGAGCAAAGCAGATGGGGAGAATCACCTCCCTTGATCTGCTGGCCATGGGTTTTTTTGATGCAGCCCAAGATACGGCTGGCTTTCTGAGCTGCAAATGCACCTTGCCAGATCATGCTGATCTTGTAAACCAACATCTCCAAGTCCTTCTCTGCAGGTCTGCTCTCTATCCATTTTCCATCCAGCCTGTATTTGTGCTTAGGATTGCCCCAACCCACGTGCAGGACTTTGCACTTGGCACTGTTGAAATTCATGAGGTTTGCACAGACCCACCAATCAAGCCTGTCAATATCCCTCTGGATGATATCACTTCCCCCCAGCATTTGGACGAAAGCACACACCTTGATGTCATCTGCAAAGTTGCTGAGGGTGCACTCAATGCCACTGTCCTTGTCACCGACAAAGATGTTAAATAGCAAAGGTCCCAATCCTGACCCCTGAGGAGCACGACTCATCACTGGTCTCCAGACAGTGTTCGAGCCATTGACCGCAACCTTTTGAGTGAGACCATCCAGCCAATTCACCGAGTGGTGCATCTGTCAAATCCATGTCTCTCCACTTCAGAGACAAGGATGATATGCAGGACAGTGTCAAATGCTTTGCACAAGTCCAGGTAAATTACATCCTCACTGAAAATCTGTCTTAAAAAGAGGTCTGTTACATTTGGTAAAACAAAATTTACTTCCCTGACATTGAAATTTCTCCTTCTGCATCCAGCCCAGAGATGAATCAAATCTTTGCTGGTCCAGACTGAGCAAGATGAATTCATCAAATCAGCAGCATCATTACAACACTTCTGATATGCACATGGGATTAAGAAGTACTAAATTCAATTGGCATTCTGTATACATGGCCTTCCCAGTGTTTCCTAATTTACTTTTTCCTCGTCTATCCATTCTGTGTTTTGGCTTCCTATGTCAACTTCAGTGCAAAAAAACTTCTCGTGATATTAGTATTCTCCAGAACACAGTAACAGATTTTTGACCATCTTTAATAAGAATCTACTTATTAATGAACAGGGACTAAAGAAGAGTTCTGAACCCTTTTGGACCTCAGGGATATTTGTAATCAAAATATGGAAACAGAGTATTAATTTACTAGTTGTTTCCAAATACATAAAGAACTGAAGCAAAGCTCCAAATCTAAGGCCTCAGCAAGCTAAGCGAAGTAAATCAAGGTCATACACTTCTCAGTGAAAACCTATCTCTAAGAGTAGTAGTTGATCAAGAACATGCATCAAAATCACAGTGCCTATGCATATGTGAGTGTGAGATGCCTATTTTACCACAGATATTTTAACAAAAGAGCAGATTTCTATTCCTATCTTTTCTCTGTCCTGAGTTTCTTTTAGCCTTCATCATTCTCCCTCTCTACTTTTTGTCTTTTTGCTATCATCATGCACATCTTCTCCTAAGGAGAGGCACACTTGAACTTCTTTGCCATTTCCTTGAGAAGAATAAGGAACATAATACCCACAGGTGCCTTAGACCAGTATGTACAGTGTGTGAACAGTGTGTAGCAGATCACAATAACATGAAAGATCCTTGCTATCATTCCCCAAGCATTGCCTGAAGACAATTTTCCTGCACATGGCCTTCAACATTTTATCAGTTACGTCTAATTCATCAAGACACAGAGGCCAAAGTCTGTAGATTTACATTTATAGGTCATGACATTGTTTCAGAAAAACATGGGGTCTATTAGTGGGGACAACAGCAAGAACTTCCTCTAAGAGTTCCAGAAGAAAACCCTCAGAACAAAGAACCCAGTCCTTCCCAGGACCCACAACATTGTCACATAAGGCAGTGCACTCCACAGCTTTTTTTTTACATAAAGAAGGTTATTTTTCTAATGTATGCAGTAAATAAAAAATTAATCAGGAAACCAGCATTTGATTTCTTATGTACTCAAATATACTTGTTAAGTGCTACTATGGCAACAGAAACAAAGACTGACACCCACTTATTACTTCATTTTCTCACACCTGAATATCTCCTATAAAACTCTTTCTTCCTTGCAGAAGTATCATGCTCAAAAGTGTTTTTCAAATATGTGAAGTACTTGAAATACGGGCTTCACTGAAAGATAATTTTTAAACAGTATATTTTTTATACTTCTCCTAACATCCAAAGAAGTTCTACTTTCTGCCCTGATTATTCAGGAAAAGGTCTGATACAACTTCTGCTGCTAACAACCTTTTTCCTTGATAATTAGCAGAACTACTCTCAGAGCAATCTACTTCTTGGTGTGAGTAGAAGCGTCAGAATCTGTCCTGGGTTAGTATCTTCATTTACGAAGTATCCATCTTCCAGAAAAAGCCTTCAAATACCTAAGTCATCAAGCACTATTGTTAGCAGAGAGAAGATAATTAAAATAATTGGTAGGTCCTTGGTTCTGGAAGTGCCAAAGTAGGCAGTGAAAAAGGACATGAAGTTTGTGTCCTGTTAACATATTCCCGAACAGAAGTTTCATGGGCCTTTGCAAGAATTAATGCAGATTTTACCCTATAGGTCTGTCCATGTTGAGCACTTTCTGAAGCTGACGTTAGGACTCCTTAAAAGTTTCATAGATCAGCTGAAGGTGGTATCTATTTCTATGCAACCAATATAAAACCTAGTGAGAGATTCTAACTACTGAATAATTGCAGGTGTACAACCAGATGTAGCTATCTTAAATGCTTTATAAATCCAGGTTTAATACTCGGCCACTAAGAAAGTTTATCAAATATTTCAATTTTGCTTTGCACCAAATAAAATAAAAATAAAAGCTAGCTGGTACCATCATTCATTAAAAAGTGGAATAATTGGCAAGTTATATTCTTGTACAATTTATTTGAACTCTTACCCTATTTCAGCTTTACTACCTGATTTCCAGATCACTCCTGTGGCAGAGTCTGGAAATATTATCATTCATTTGGCATTTATAAGCTTTCTGAGATAATTCTGAATGCTAGCCCAAGTGCATGAGAACAGCTGTATGTTAACAGATGATGGGCCTTAGCTGTAGATCACAGAGATGCAGGAAAGGAAACAAATAAAAGAGACTTTTGGAGTCTTACTGTTTCGTTCCATATTATGTTTTATTCACCTCTGTGGCAGATGGTCTCTGTTCAACCCTGTTCAGTGTGCTGGAAGTTTGCAGTGGGACAGCTAAGTAGTAGTTTTCCACCATAACATGAGTAGCTTCTCAAATACTGGAGAAGAGTCTAACACCTTGTTATTGCTATATGTTACCTCCATATTGCTATATCCTATATGGGCGAATAAAGCAATATTGGAGACTGTCCTGGCTTTGAAGCCTAGGCTACAAACCGGTCATGTTCAGGATAGACACTTGTCCTGGATCCAATCTGTGCTCCATGCAATGATGCCTAAAACATAATTATTATTTCTATCATCAAAAAGAGTGCTTTTTACAGGATATCTAAATAAAAGACTTCCAACTTAGGCATATCATTTAATGCTCCATTTAGGTGACATAATTCCAGGCCATAGATATCTACTTTCTGAGAGAAAGCAAAGATGTTGCTTTGCTTCAGGTGCAGATCAATAACCGCTACATGATCCCTATTAAATGACAGAAACCAAGTAGATAAAGTCATGTTTTCACAAGCCAGTTAGAGGCAAACTTGAATGCACAGGAAGTCATAGTGCTGTATGACATTGTTAGGCTTATTAAAATCTAAGAATTTGAGAGATAGTGAACACCGTAGGCTTTTCCTGGGCCACATCATTGTGGTTTATGATGGTCTCAGCTTCTCCTTTTTCTAATTCTTACCCTATTTACTATTATAGCTACAATATTTTGCTGATTTTTCTTATGTAACACATGCTATGTCTGATTTTCACATATCTTTTGATTTCAAGTTATGATAGCACTACATTTGTGTAATACAAAAAATCATATCTTCAAGTCAAATGAAGGTTGAATCTTCCATGCTCTGGTTTTTATCTTGATTTAAGCAAGACCTAGGATATCCAGAACAAACAATTTGTTTTGGCCATATTCTTATTTATTTTTATGATGGTATGGTGCATAAAGCTATAGTTTGTGATTACACAGTGGTTAGAGGTTTGTCCAAAGATAGAGAGGACCCAGGTCTTCCAGTTCCAGAAACATCTAGGATAGAAAATATCTGCTCTGAATCAGCATCTGAGAACACTCATCTCCCAGGCTTGGAGGCTTTACCGTGTTCAAGAAGCCAATATTTTGATCTGGAATCACTCAGCTGGACACACACATTCCACTTTCACAGGAAAATGCATTTGGCCTGGGGAACATCACAGTGAGAAAATATGAAAGGAAAACAATGAAATAAAATATGAAATCGGAAAATTTCTTATTAAGAAGAAGCATTGCATTTTGGTAAGCTTGTCTCTTTTTAGCTGACAGCAAGTTGGATGCAGGGCAGAAACATAAAAAGTGATGCAATCTGAAATAAAAGAGCATTTTCTTCTATCTACCCAAAAAGCCATTGGCCAGATTTACTACATACTCTGGGAAATTCCAGACTGAGAGCACAGATATGGAAATTCTGTCAATTTGTCTCTGTGGAGGAGGCAAAATGACATTGTACTTTGCAACAGGTCTTCAGCCAGTCAATGGTAAGAGCTGAATTGCTGGGTGCTTGGATAGGATGAGATGTCCAGAAAAGGTGCTCATTCAGAAGGATTTACAAGGGAAGACTCTTGAATAACTCCAGGTAAGGCTTAAATCCCTCTCAGGATGCCTTTGAGTGTTGTCTTCACAACATTTTTAGCAGGTAGTTGGCTCAAATAATGCTTATGTTGTTATCATACTGCTGTCTTGTAGGAGCTCTTGGTATGCTTCTATTATTCAGTCTTTGGAGAAGGCTGCACTGCTAACTTTGTGATGCTAGTCTTTGTGAGGAAGGAGTTGCTACAAGCAACAGATGTTAGCTTTCTGCTATAACCTCTCCAGAGATGAAATACCTTTTTTTTTTTTTCTGTTTTTTGAGGTACAATTTCTGTTTCAGATTTTTCAAACGGTTTCTTTAAGTCCTGAGAAAAAAATGTTTTCCGTTCTGTATTTCCACACTGCTTTTACATCCCAGCGAAAAAAAGCATCATGTTATATCACTCTACTCCTCATGAAGCATAAAGATAAAATTGCTCTTCATGGCACTAGTGCAACCCTGGGATGGAAGCATCTGTGCCTTTACTAAGCCATATAACCAAAAGCATAATTTGCCCTATGATTTGCCATGTGTTTTGGAATAAGAGTGATTATACAAATGTAAATTGTTGTAATTGTTATTGGCATTGACAGTTCTAGTATGTGAACAAGAGAAGGAAACAAAGCAGTCTACGTATCCAACCTGTTTTCTAGTGGCATATGGCTCTTTCTATTCCATCTCATTGTTATTTCTCTTTCATCTGTAGTTCTACACGATTTTTAAATGAAGTACCAAAGGATAATCCTTCACTCTGATGCCTGCTCTCATAATATTTATTTTTTACGATGGAATGGAGAAAAGCCTGCAATTACTTCAAGTGCAAAACCAGAAGAAAAGACACCATATTTTCTCTTCAAAAACAAATATAATTGCTACTGTAGAGCAGTGCTTCTGATGTGTCTGTATGGAGACCTTCTGCCAGTCATGGCTAAGGGAAAAATTAACACTCTGGTGGCTTTGCTAGGGTCTTACGCCCTGTGAGGGAATACTGTTCCGTAACGCAGAGTCATGAATGGGACCCCTGAAGGGACAGACAGCAAATTAATACAACTTATTGAGAAGAAGTTGCCTAATATTCTACATCAGGGAGCTGAATGTCCAAACAGGTTTGTATCTGTAGTTCATCCTGAGAGAAGATTGAATGAAAAGTAGGAAATCAAATATAAACTGTAGAAGCATAACCTGAGACCAAGAGACACCTATTTTCCTCCAAGGACTTTGAATACCAGAAAAACAGCACAGCCAGGATGAAAAGTTTTAGATGGCTTAAGTTCCGATGAGTTAAATCCCACCCTCAGTATTAACCTTCTGTTTGTCAAACATGGCATGGAAATATGGTGAATATCAAACTGGAATGCGGACAACACTGTGGTCCGGGAGATGTTTGTTGGTAAAGATGTTATTCTCTAGCCTGAAGCGAAAACTGCTGCACCACTCAACAAGACCCAAAGTAATTTGGCTTTTTGTTATGAATTAGCTGCAGTAGTTGGTTTAATAGGTACACCTAGCACTTCAGCCAAGAGCAGGAGGTGTGTTGGTACAGCCTCTTAATGCATATGGAAACTGAGGCTGTTCTTGGCTACCCTGGTGGCAGTCACATTTGACACTTGCAGATGGTATCCTGATTTCCTACGCTCATGTCCATTTATGAGGCTGATTGTGTGCTCCTATTCACTTGGCCTTTTTGATTTATGACTACTATAGACGGTGCCAAGTGAACATGATCTGATATGGGCAGCTTTGCTGCAAACGAAACCTTTACCGAAAGGCAGCAATTGCAACATTACCTTAAGTCTCTGATGGTGATAACTGCTGATACTGTTGGAATTTTTTATTTAGAATGGATTAAAAATATAAGGTGCCTGTAGTTCTCTAAATGGCCATCATGAGACCACATAATGGCATCTGTCTCAGAGGATGAGACATTTTTTAGGATTGCCATTCTATTTGATTCTAAAGTTTCAGTTATACTGAAAAAATAAACTAAAACTCCATCTTACTGTTGAAAATAATTTAGATCAAAAAATCCCTTTGTTAAAAGGGACCACAGCATACATATCTTTTTTGGTTTCTTATTTGACTCATCTTTGTGCCTCAAAGTCTTTGCTGCATACTGCTTTGCTCAGTTAGCAAACTGTGAGCAGAGTGCAAGTTAAAACATGAAAAGGAAGGGTCAGTGTATACTGAATATCAGAACATACTTCTTAAAACTTTTCTAGCAAAAAAAGATTAGACAAGACTAGAAAAGTGGGACTGCAATGCAGGTAGGAAACTAGCAAGGATCTAATGAGATACCATATCAGAAAATGGGCAAGAAACAGGTACCCTAGACTTTGAAAACTGTTGAATATGTTCCTGTATCTTTAACATAAAAATATGTTTTAATCCTGTGAAATCAAGGCCATTAAGTAAGCACTTGTAAGAAAAAGACTATCTTAAAAAAGTTTGTAACCATATAGGGTGGGATTGTCTCTATTTAAACTGCTTAAAAGTTAACTGGTATTAACACAGAGAGGTGAAACACCTGCTCAAAAGCCAGACAGTTAAGCCACTTTTAAGTGCAACTCATCTACCTACACAATGGGAGAGAGAGACTAAACAACCATAGCATACGAGACAGTCAACGTGTAATTAAAGTGGGATAAATCCTACCCTTGAGCTCAACTAATCTACAGACATCACACATAGATGTCACTTAGTTTATAGGACAGGCTTTTGATCAGAACAGGCTTTATAATCTGACTTTATGACTAACTCAAGACCCTTGAATAAGAGGAACATGGATCTTCCTTTCATAATGCGAAGTATTGATTTCTGAGGGATTAAATTAATCTCATTTAGTAATCACACATCACACGTACCTATATGACAATATATAAATGCTGCATCGCAAATAGTCAGGTCAGTATAGACAATGCCGTAGAGAAGGAGAGGACACCAGAAGAAAGAAAGTAATTATTTGGTATCAAAGCGAGAGACAGGAAAAGATTTATGAAAAACACTAGGTTTTTCTTACGTCAATTGAAATCAGTGCAAAGCTTTCAGTTAACTTTGCAGTTAGATTTTTGAACGTTGTGAGAGAAAGTTTCAGGGTGGAAGAAAAGACAAGAACGAACCTCATTAATTTTTAATCTTCGAAAAAGTTGTCGGTGAAAGGGATTATGGATTCATTCTAATTATAATGCTAAAAGTAAAACAAACTAATATATTTAGACTTCTTAATTAGCTTTTGGATAATTTAACAATTTGGATGAATGGATTTAACTGGATGAATGCTAAGGAAGATCTTGGCCCTGAACACTTGTGAAAAATGCCAAACATTCTAAATTTAAGATTTTGACTTTTCTGTCCCTAGTTACTGGTCTGAGTAGTCAACACATATGCTTTAAATTTGCAGGTTTATATATTGTATACATTGATGTCTAAAATAAGTCAAATAAGAATCTTTAAGGGGATAAATACGATGTTTTATTTCCTGCCTTCATTATACTTAGAATTTTTTTTTTTTTGGTTGCTGATGTGAAATTGTACTAGAGACACTTTAGAAAACACAAAACCAGAGATTAATTCCTGAACAATAAGACACACATACCTACCCAGACAAGTTTACTTTCTAAGTTTCTAGATAACTGAATTAATAGTTTTTTGTGTTATTTCAAAATTGTAAGTTAAAAATAGTCTTTTTAGTTCTTTTCAAATCTTTTTCATCTGCTCACGTCAATCAATTACACCTCAGGGCAGCAAAGCACTTAAGCACCTGAAAAACTTAATGACGGTGAAAATTATCACCAAATATTTCCTGCAATCAGCTTTTCCAATCTTATTGTAGTGTTCAATTGTTTTTGTATTTTTACTGATGTATCTAATTTATCCTCTAGCCATAACTTGTTATTCCCTACAATAATTTTTCTCCTGTTCCATTTTATTTGATTTTAAACCTCCCTAATCATAAGATTTCATCATCTTGTCTCATCCCATGCTAGAAGAATATCTGAGGTTGCAGAGAAGGGCCGCATGCTTATAGTCAGACAATGTGTCACTGCGGGGAACGTGGGCAGATGAGTTTGATGTGTCAATATAAAGATGAACTTGAATATGGTGGTTCAGTGTATATGACAAGATAACCTTTCATACAGAAGTATAGTCATACCCAGTAGCAATGCCAAATGCAGCTCAGTGGGAATATATCATCTCTGTCATGTTTTGAGCACTGGGAGGAGAGGAACTTTAGAAGACCCAAATGTTAATTAGATAGTTTTGTGCTACTGACTTTAAACGGTTGCATTTGCCAAAGGTAAACCTGTGACTGTCAAAAGGTTACTGTAAAATATGACGGTGTTACTAACATGGGTCTAGTCAATGCAACTTAACTAATGAGTCAGATTGTTCTCATCCACTATGAAGCCTGCCCACCTCTACTTGAGGTCCTTCCTTGTAAAACATCTTTTCCTCTTCAAACATTTTAATATCTTTATTTGATCTCTTGAGCAGTCTAAATAGCTGCTCTTGTTCTTGCTTGACAGAATGCCTTTATTTTCTCACACTATGTGTAAGAAACAGCAGAATAAGGGTTGCTGGCTTCTGTCCTTAAGGAGTTTGTAGAGTGTTAATCACTGTTCTGCGTGAGAGGAATGAGTTCACACAGCTGCTTTTTGTGGAATACTTAAGATGAATGTACAACTATGGCCATCCCCCAGTTCTGATGAAATCAAAGCCTCTGAAACTGTGCTGGAAATGTACTTGAGTAAGCTTTTACTGTGGTCTCTGGCTTGCTCCTGCTGAGTTGCAAAAAAGCAATTTAGAAAACTTAGAAATACAAGTGTTCATGGCAAGTCTGAGACTCCCTCACTGCTCAGCAGCCTCGCTAATGCCTCACCTGATAGAAACATAGCATTGGGAGTCTTCCTGGCTTAATAAGACCAGTTCCCTGATAACACAGGGAACATGTGATGTAGTCCCATTCATAAACTGCTCAAGCTGGTTTTTACTACCACTACTTTGAGGTATAAGTGCATAAGAAAATGTTCAGACAGGAGAGCCCTTCACTGGACACAGCACTCCAGTTATCTGTCACCAGTACTGAGTAGAGGAGAAGGATCACCTCCCTCAACCTGATGGCAATGCTCTTTCTAATGCTGTCCAGGAGGTTGTTGGCCTCCTTTGCCCAAGGAGCCATTGCTGGGCATTGAAATTCTTAAGGAACATTTCTCCCTCTTCAACTTTTTCTGACATTTTGTTGTATTTACTCTGACATATTGTAATTAGTGAGAGGAAATATGTCATCTTTCTTCCTTCACTGTGCCACACTGAACAGGCTTTCACTCTTATGGTTTCCTGAAATGGTCTTTTCATTCCTCAAACCACCCTGTAGTACTGCTGCATGCATGTTCCACTTATACTAATTTTTATAAACACTGGGGACACTAGAGAGCCTCCTAGATGAGACTGTAAGAACAACCATAGTGGAGGTTCTGATCTGTCTAAGTATCTTGTCTCATCTGTGTCTCACTCAGTGGTTCTACGTAAGGGAGCAGTTCTACCTGATCCCTGCTGGAAACACCATCAGCTCATTTTAAGATGAGCAGAGTGTAGCCATAGAACATAGTCTTCTATAATGAACTACTATGTGCATGTATTTAGTTTATGATATTTCTTGCTCACTGAATGCATAGAATGAAAGTCTTTTCATAGATGGTAAATAGTGAAACTTTCACCTCAGTTAAATCACCCAAAAATTGAGTGCTGTGGTGATGCACACTTTTGAACACTTTGGTATTATATTTCCCCCCATTTGAATTACTGCAACCTTCTTTGTCTTCTCATTCAATTTTCTGATTCTTCTTTGTTTTGGCAGGGTATCTCAATACTGATGTATCAACAACTTTCATTAGTGCTTTATTTGTGCCATGTGCCTTTGCCTTTGTGAAAACAATAAAACTGTCTCCAAGACACATCTTTACTTTTCCTCCACTGCAATATTTTCTCTTTGAACAAAACTAGTAGTCATGAAGTCTTGACCTTTTTTTTATTATTATTTTTCAAAATGTTTACACTTCATTTCAGCTAACTTTTTTTCAGTCTTTTATACCAGCTGCCTTACAGAAATTCAGGTGATTGATGGAATGCATTCACTTTTGCAAAATAAGTCTTTGCAAAGAAAGTTACGAAGTAATTTCTGCACAATCTACTTTTGGTGAGTATGTTGCTTTTTATTTAATTTTATTCCATTTCCTCTTTATCTGTGTATACTTTGGAACAAAACTTACAAGTCTTTATTTATCTGAAGACATTTTCATTCTTAAATATGCATTTCATTTACCAAGAAGCTTTTCTACTACCCTCACAAATTAATTTACCAATTTCAGCAATGCTCTGGGATGGAAAACTGCTAGTCTGTATCATTGTGTGCATTGGGTACATCTGACTGAAGGCAAAAGAGCATCCAGTACAGAGGTAGTTCGCACAGTGAACTCCAAGTCCTCTTCACTTTCTGTCTTCTGTTGGTCCATGACTGCTTTATGTGAACACAAAAAAGCCGTTTCTGGAATGTCCTGGTTTTTGTTAATTCATTGGGCATGTTCAGGTACAGTTTCATGTGCTCTCAATATTACATTCTAACCACTTAGCAGTCTGCAAGATTTCAGACCAACAGTTGGTGTCCAGACAGGTAAATCTAGTCCTGATGTAGTGCTATGGATGACTTTTAACAGAGGATTAAGGTATGTCCTCGGTTTCACTCTGATCTCAAATAGTTGAATTACAGTTCCCTATCCACTAAACCAATAGACATCTCCTTTTTCTCATATTCAACAACATTACTCTCACTAAAAAGTGAAAGTATTTATTCAGCTTTTGGACCATAGCTAAATTACCTTTAGTCTCTGCTGCGTAACAACTTCACATCCTTATCTTCTTCCTTCTGCTTTGCACATGGAAGAAACTTCCTTTGCTTGTTTTCAATTGTTCTCCTACTTTTACAGAATTTTTTGCTTTATCCCTATACTTAGAGATGCCCAGAACATATTTTCCCTCGTTCATTCTTTTTGTCTATTTATTATTAAATCTCTGCTTTTTGAATTGTTGGATAGTCTTGTTGGGCACAAAAAACTTTTCTACACATCTTGAGACACAGCTCTGTATAATTTTCGGCCACTTTATCTAAGGTTTTTAATTATATTATTTTAGACCTGTTACAAATAAACAAGGGTTATCTACAACAGTTGTAGAAACCTGTGTCTTCCTCAGCATCCCACTTTACTGCTAACAGGCCTAAAATAACAACATATCTTTTATTGGTCAAGCAACAGACTCCTGGCTAACACTTTCAGGAACAGGAGGCCTTCATCATCACTATTTATATTTGTTCCCCATTCTGCTTCTGGGAAGTTGAAGTTTTCCATTAAGCTTGTGGTAATGCTTATTTCGGGTTCCAAGTACAGCTGATACCCAGCACTAAATGAGCAAAATCTCTTCAACCACTTCAAGGCCTTATCTCACTTCTCACAGCTATGAAGTATATAATACCCTTACTTTGGGATAGGACCCCCTGACAATAATTTGTGTTTCTACCTTCCTAAAGATTATGGCCCAGGGGTAGCAATGTTCTGTTCATGACTACGCCACCATTTCATTTCTCTAGTTCCTGTGGTTTCTGTCTATCGTGTGATTCCTATAAAGCCTTGTCTCATCTCTTGCTCTTCTCCCTCTAGATAACCCAATTTGTTGCTCAGGAATCTCTGTATATTTTTCAGTTGTTCTTTTTGGTAAGCATTCATCCTCACTTCTACTTCAATTTCTGTAGGGATCCTCTCTCCCATCAAATGTATACCAGTTCTAGTAACGACCCTTGGTGATAAAGAAAATTCGGTTTCTTTTCTTATGCCATTTACCCAAGAGTAGTGCAAGGAAAAGAAAAAAAAACCAAAAAACCCAACCTTCTTGTTTTCCTAAATGCCAGATTTTTGAGAGAGAATTTTTTGAAACTTCCTATTATCTTTGAAGCCAGAAGTATTTTCTATGGCTTGGCATTGAACACAGAAGTAGGATTCATTTGTTCTTTTAATTACTGGATGGCACTGAATGAGTCTCTGGGCATTGGCAGCTCAAGCTCAGTCTACGATGCAGAAGACAGGGAGGTAGATCTAAGAGGTCTTGTATAACTCTGTAACACAGTGCAATGTTGGAAACTAGCTCCTCAAAACAAAACACTGTATGTGGAATCTTGTGGTGCTGTTACTGATTTAATAAGCCCTGTCCCTTTTAAGCAGGACTGGTTACTTGTGACCCATAGACAAATTGGTGCTGGTTGCGTGGAAGGATCAGTTGTAGATCTTCTGGGGTAATGTTCAATAGCTATACACTTACATATAAAAGAATGGCTTGCTGCTGCTGTTAGTAAAGTTTAAAGATTGTAAGATTCTTAATCATGGTTAATCTTTGTTGTCTTTATGCAAATAGTGATTTTTTTTCAGGCAGAATGAAAAAGTAAAAAGAAACTCACACTTTTGTCTCAGGTTAAAGAATTTGTGTAGGAAGGTTACCAAAGCTTACGAAAAAATAAATCTCGACCTTCTGAAAACTTCTGCTAAATAAATCCAGGTTTTACTTTCACCCTCAGAAGTATCTGAGGGGGTAGGTATATAAAACTAAAGAAGTGTAATGAAAATTGACTCCTCCCTGACCGTGAGATGAAGGCTACTCCTTCTAAGTGTAAGCTAATCTTTTGCTGTGTGTTTAAAGATCTAAGTTGTTGCTTCTACCATTTACTTTCTTTAGATAAATTTATGACTTATTGTATTTTATCTGGTGTAGGTGGAGATTAATCATTATTTAAATTTAAATTATATAATGACAACATCTGTTACTTAGTAACACAAATTTCTGATTATATTCTGTGGTAGTTAACTATTTTCATAAGCCTTTTTGAGCAAATTACATAGCCCATAAGACTTAGAGTCACCTGCACCTTACCCAAACTCTGTGCGAGTGCAATTTACGCACACAAATTACCTTGGCTGCATGTTTGCCCTAATCTACACCTGCTGGAGCTGACGTGACTGTAAGAGTGCTGGTACCCACTCGAACCATTGAGTCACAACACTTTACAGCTGGGTTCAGGGTACGCCTGCGTCTTGCAGCCTGCAATGCTACAATTGCTGTTGCCAGAGATTCAGACAGGACTGCCTGAAGCTCTTAGCCTTTTAAACAGAGAGGCTGAGGGAGAAATAGCTAGGTAATGAGGAGATGGAGGAGCAGTGGAAATCTGTATGACATTTAAAGCTTGTGAAAATACACTTATCTGCAGAAATGCAGTCACCTGAAATAAAGGGACCAAGAAATCTTGAGGGCTCTCTGGTATAAATAATATCAGGAACTTGGGGAAAGATGCGACAAATAAGATAAACTGTTGTTGATTAAACTGATGTTGATTAAACAAGGTATTGGGTCAAGTTCCCAGCTTCTTTAGAAAGCTTACCTTTGCTGGACATTCAACTGAGCATGGATGGCATCCTTACATGGTTTGCAGCATTTCAGGTTGAGTCATACATCGCTTGTTTCTCCTCCACTGAAGCTGATGAGAATGATGACATGAGGCTACATGAGGGGCAAGAGTGTCACGCATAAAGTGCATTACACACCCCAAAACCATTGCATAGCTGACTTCTGCACTTTCTGTGTTACAGAGGTGCATAAAAAGGAGTCAAAACCTGAACTGACGTGAGGATGAAGCAATTTGTATCATTGCAGAGCAAGAGTTGGATATTGCATCCAGAAAGAAGGTGTAAGCAGAAAGCGAATTATCATTTTGAGCCCTGATGATTTATATATGTTCTATAAGTTTTGATAACTTCTTTATCCTCTTCCCTGTATGCACGTGTCACCCACAGATTGTGACATCCATCTCTGGCAGCAGCACCTGAACGCAGAACTGCTGATGAATGTTGAAGCATTACAGAGTATGTACACAAAATCAACCACTGCTACTCCATTTCTGCTACTATATCTCCTGTTCTGTTTGCTACTGACATTTTTCCACTGATCTTTTCCTATATTTTTTAATTCATAGCTTGGTTTTTGTCCTGGTTTGGGCTAGACTTCCTTGTTT
>NW_010392313.1:124187-128026 GCF_000710305.1 Buceros rhinoceros silvestris | reverse complement strand
GTTCGCCGGGAGCCCCCCGACCCCTCTCGGGGCTGCTGCCATGCTGGGAAACCTTTCCCAGTTTTTAACTCTCTCTGTTTTAGAAGTTTGGAAAATCATCTGCTGGGTGAAAACGATGCAGTTTTGGCTGCCGGCATCAGTTTGGGGCTCTGCAGCCCGGGCATCGCTGGGCTGGAGTGCGGCGCTGGCGATTATGCCCTGGCAGAAGTATTTGCGGTGTTATTTTGTGGGGTTATTTTCATATTTCTCACCCGTTATCGTGGTTTTGTGCCATTAGGAGATGCTATGCTTAGGATAGCTCTGTTATTGCTTCTCCTAATGAGCCTCCCTGTGCTTACACTATCTTCAGTCCGGTTGACTGGAGCAAAATTTGTTTACCAGTAGTCGTACACCATGCTTAACCTACTTGAATCCTTCTTCCTGATTTGTGTTCATTAATCCTCTGCCTTGATTATTGCCCCTCCCCGCCCCCCAATTCTCACTTTTTATCCATGCATTGTACTTCTGTCATGATCTTCCTATAGAGTTCAAGAAAAATACATTTTCTCATGGTCTGGGGTATGATTGCAGTGGGTTGAACCTCCTTGCTTGTGCTAAATCTCCAATTTAATTGGCAGCAGTTTTAAGCTACAAAGTGTCTGGCTCTGTTGTTATCTGTTGGGGTGTCACTCACATCTCCAGATTACAAAGTGTTTTAGCCATACGCATTTTTAATGATCCTACAATCTGCTGTAAAATATTGCATGAGGCATTTTGAGTAGGAATTTGGAATCGTTTTCTAGCAAGCCAGCCTGCTTCTGGTGTAGTAGCTACCGAAAATACAGTAGATGTCTATGTAGGGCAGCTGACAAGGATTTTTTATGTATAGTCTGTATTTTGTGATGTCCTGAAGTCCTCGTGCTTTCTGTCTGCACAATTGGAAAATCACAGGAAATCTTAAAAAAAGGCTATTTTATTTGTACTGTTGCAGAGAAGGTAACTCGGGGAGTTCACAGGCAGCTAAGACAGGTGTTCAGCCTTACTAAACCTTATTAGAATGTAAGCGCATATATGTTGAGAACTGCCTTATTAAAAAATCATGGGATTGCTCCCGAGGTTACCTCCTGGAGGGTTTCAGCTGGAGTCCGTGCAGTTCTCCAGGCCCGAGACATGTTTGAAACTTGGTGCCTGTGCAGCAGGGCAGGTTACCTAAAGGAAATTAGAGCTTTACGATTAAACCAGTACATCTCCCTCACAAGCCAGAGGATCTGCTCTGTGAAGAGGTGCTGCTAAAGGAAATATCCCCCTCACCCCTGAACTCTGGAACAAAGCAATGAGATGGTGAAATAGCGGCTTCTGCGATTAGCTTTCTTCTTTTCACGGGCCTTTTGCAGGCTTTCTTGCAAATCGGAGTTTTATTTTGTTTTCAGCTGGTGTTGCAACTTTAAAGGGGAAAGGCAGAATCACTGTGAGAGCAAACAGTTTCAGCCAAGCAGGGGGAAGATGGGTAGAGCTGTTTATCTGGAGTCTCTCGCTGCACATTGTCGCTGCTCCTCCTGAGTTTTTCCTCACTGGATATTCGTAACATATATATTTCAATATATATTAAAAGAATCTGTTAAAGTAATTGCTATTAGTATCCTCAGTGTTAGAAGCTGGGCATTCATTTCTATTTAAATATATTTCAATTACAGTGAGCTGGATAGAGCAATTTGGGTGTTAGAAAAGGAGGTTTTTCCCTCCAGCTCTGTATCCTCCTGAATTTACCTTTCCTCAGTCACTGCATGTTGCAGCATCTGAAGTTGCTGTGCTCTGTAGTTCCCAGCCACGCAGGGCAAGATGGCCAGCAGTGCTGGCACGTGTTGATTCACCTCCCGGCACCAGCCTTCGCCTGCTTTCTCTGTCCTCCGGCAGCGAGGGCTTCCAGAGTTACCTCGTCGATCTGGGACAAAGGCAGCACCATGCCTACACCATTCCTTTGGTTTTAATAATTAATGCTAGAATATGGGAGTGATTCCCGTGGCTTTGAGTCAGCACTTTCCTGGCTGCAGGGAGATGAGGGTGATGGATGCGATCGCGTTTTGGTGGAGACATCCCGAAGGAGAGGGCGTTGCGGGTGCTTCTCACTGGCACCCTGCACTGGCTCCCAGGGCTGTGGTGACGCTTCTCGGGGCTTTTACTCAGCTGCTCTGCCTCATCACTATCTACCCGTGTTTTGCATGTGAATAAACGGGGTTACCTGCCTTGAACAGAGGATAAACCTCTGCTCTCGACTCTCGTTTTGAGCTGAAGTATTAGGGAGGAAAGTGTGTCGCCTGTTTCGGTGAGTAAGGTGAACAGCAAGCCGACGTCCAGTCTCAGCTCTCACATTAAGTTTTCTTTGTCTTTACTAAAGAGGAGGAATAAAACCTCCTTTAACAGCTGAGGTTTTCCAGTAAAAGCCTCTAAGCATTAACACGAAGTAAAAGAAGGAGCATGGCTCCCTCCTTTTAGAATAGTTAATCCATGTGTCAGGGTAATTAACCAACTCAGCATCAAACGCGTGTGGTGTTTTTTCTAGTGCTGTAGAAGCAAAGCTGGGGACATCACTCCCTGCCTGCCGCCCCTGCCCGGCTGGGCCTCCTCGCTTCCCCTCGGTCTCCCTGCACACACCGTGGGGTAGGTGCATTCCCCCTCCTTGCTGCTGCACCCCTGTGGGGCTGGGCCACACTCCCGCAGTGCCCCAGCAGCACTGAGGTGCTCGTGGGTCTCCCCAGGCTGGTAATGGCCACAGCACCCCGCACTTCACGCTTCTACTTGTGAGTCTCAATTTGAGCCAAAATATTAGGGAAGAAATCATCTCTGGATGGACCAGAAATGTCCCTTAGCACCTGTTTTGGTACAGAAAACATCTCAGAAAGTCTTTTGTAAAGAAAATATCTTGTTAGTCAAGATGCTCTTTCTGATGGTGAGTTATTTCTGCAGCCTCGATAATTCAAACCTGGGTCTTTTTGCTTCTTTTCAACCGGGGATTGATCCACGCAGTCCCAACGCCATTTGTGTCACTGTTTATTGATGTTATAAGGAATTATATCAGGATTGCAGATGTTTTGTATGACAAAATAATTTTGGGAAGCTGCTTATTTTCAGAAGTATAATTCTGTCCTGCATCTCTTCAGTATTCTTCCCAGGCAATCAGTTAAGATTTTACGAGAACGCACGAGGAAGGAGAGAACAAGTTATAAACCCATGATTTTATTAAAAGAGTAAATTGCTACCCTGTAAACTGCTGGAATGAGAGGAAATGGTCTGTGGTGTCAGACCTGGATTTCTCCCGTGACCCCTTTTCTCCCTTCTGTAAGAGAAGGACCACCAGGATTGCATCACGGGGCATAGCTGCTTCCATGAGAAATAGGAGAGGTTCTCCCTGACTTGCTGTGCTGGTGCTTCTCCGGGTTATGGCTGAGGTGGGCGTGTGGCCCTCTTGGCCATACGTGTCCAAAAAACAGGTATATGTTTATAAACAGCTCCGACACACCTCATCTACAGTTTGTGAACAAAATCCCCTTGGATAGCAAAATGCATAAATCTCAGGATGATCAAAATGCCTTTCTCTGGCAAGCAAAGTTTCTTATCCTGCATTTTATTTTATTTTTCTTAAAGCTCATGAATAATAAAAGCGAGTTTACCTGGTAGCGCTTTTACATTGTGTAATCACGGTAAATTAAGTTTTAGAAGCTGACGTGTTTTACAAAAAAGAAGAAGCATTTTGTACCACTGTGTGATCATGGAGTAGTTTGTGAAAAACATGCTCTGCGACACGTCAAAGAATGTCAGTTCTTTACTGCAAAGCGTTAAACCCCGAGTCAGGATCCATTGGG
>NW_010392313.1:91821-124093 GCF_000710305.1 Buceros rhinoceros silvestris | reverse complement strand
CAAAGAGTTTCAGTTCTTTACTGCAAAGCGTTAACCCCCGAGTCAGGATCCATTGGGTCAAGGTACCCCCAGGCTGCCACTGGGGGGTGGGAATGAAGGAAGCTGTACAGCCGATAACCATGTCTTGTTGTGACTGCAGAGCAGACGCCGCTTCTCGTCAAACCTGCCTGGGAAAAGCCAGGAGCTGCCCTAGGCCAGTCCGATACCAGGCAGATCGAACTTCATCCATGTGTTTTGACCACAGCCGTTTCTTTTGGCCGCCCTGCGTGAATTTTGTCTGAGGTTTAGGGCAGCCAACAGTCATCTGAGAAGGGTGATTACAGGAGAAGATGTTTTTACGGTCACAGGTCAGGAGATTTGGGGGGGTCTTGTTTGTTTTCTAAATCAGAAATTCTTCTCATGTAGCCTGGCTGCTTCTCCTCCCGCCTTAGGGAGTTTCAGGAATATGTTGTGTGCAGCCACGCTCTCACCTGCAGCAGAGACCCTTCACGTGAACCAGCAGCTAACGCAGGAGGGGGTGTGCTACCCAGCTGCAGAGGAGCTGCTGTCTAGGAGTATGTTTTCACTCGTGTTAGAAAGTTTGGGCACGTGGCAGACAGCAGATCTGAAGCTATCCATCCCTTTTTTAGAGTTACTCCATTCCTCTTCCTTAAGTTTTCCCACTGGTGGAAGAAGTCACCACCAGGGGAGGAGCAGTATCTAGTGTCCTCCACGTCTCTTGTTGTCCTTGTCTGGGAGAGCCCCAAAAACATCCAGCTTCCCCCGAGGGGTACTGAACTTTTTCGCCATGACACCCTTGGGCTGGCACAGGAGGCGTGCAAGGCAGCGTGTCAGAGAAACGTGTTTCCTGGTGTGGCACTGGTGACTTGGTGCTTCACTATGGCTCCCTCGAGGTTCACAGAGATCAGTTCTCACCATCCATTGAAAATTACTCTCCCAGCTTTGTGTCATCTTCTTTGCTCTTACTGGAAAATGGGATGTTCCCTGTTCTCCACCAAGATCTCCTCTGGTGAACGTTGACAGTTCAGGGGAGAGAAGTTCACATAAAACTATTTTTCTAAACTGTGTCCCTTTAGGGTGGTACCTAAAGGGTACGTGAAAGTCTCTGGGTCTCTGAAATCAGAATCTGACGTGGGGATGAACCCTCTTTTGGCTGGAGAAGGTTGGCAGCATCAGCCAAACACATATCACCTGCTTCTCTGGCTTTCAAAACCTGCTGATTCTGAGACTGGACTTTCCCTTTCCCAGTAAAGTACATCAGTGCCTTGCCATGGGCACAGCAGAGTCCTGGTCAAAGAAAACCTTGCTGGGACCATTTCCAGTTCTTGCCTCTGCTTCCCCTGACTCCAGGCATTCAAGAGTGACCAAGTGTTGTGGTCATCATTATGGATCTTATTTCGTGGGCCCTCATTGCCAACGCTTCTTGAGCTATGAAATCTCATGGATTCCCAGGTCAGTGGTCCTGAGGAACACCCAGCTGCTCTGGTGAAATCACTGGTCCTCAGGGGGATGTAGGTACCCAATTCATATTTTAATTGCTGAGGACAAGTGACTTTTGAGGGTTGGGACTTACTTGACAGTTTTGTCTTCTCATCCAGGACGAGCTGCAATTTATAGCCGATAGTCTTTGCCAAAGAAGCAGCAGTGGTTATGAGAAGCCAATGACACATCTGCCCAGATGTTCTCCATCCCCTGACATTCATATTACTGAGATTGGGGCATTTGGAATGTGGTATTCTCATGGGTTCAGGATCCTAAGCTACTCGGCTCTGTGGAGCTTTGTGCTGGACTCTCTGAGATGCGACCGTGGTACCTGTAGAGACACGTGCACACTCTCCCATAAAACGAAGCTGTCGTTTGGGCAAGGCTTTCATGTTCCACATCCCTGCCAGTTATTAAACATGCACATTATGATGCTTGCCTCTCGTCTGTGCCGCCATGATAAATAAATTCAGAGAAAATTAATTTATCACTTCCAAGGATCGCAAATGTTTCCGATGTTGTGCAGGGGAACTATCAAGGGAATGAAAGGAATGAAAACCAGGATTGGTTCCAAAGGGCTGTTCTGTTGAGGAAAAAACAGATTTAAATTACTTTCTACTTGTCATCTTGCATAAGAGTTGACTGTAGCCGATATTCCAGGGAAACAAGACTCGAGGGTCAGGCTGACTCGTTTCACAGGCCAATCAGCAACACAGACAACTGGCTTACCGCTGTCTCTGCTGGCAGAAATCTGACCCAGCGCTGTGCTTGGAAACTCAAATCCATACTGCAGCATGCCCAGGGAATCAATTTGGAGATGTTTCGGCTCTTCTGGAGACTTGCAGAGATGGATGGGTACAGCGAGGCGTGGACTCCTGTGAGGAAGGCAGCAGGTACCAGGCAGGGTCAGGACCACTCAGATGCTGGCAGGCTGTTGCCCAGGTTGTTTCTTCTCGCTGGCGTGGCTTTGGCCCCTGCCAACCACCAGTCGTGCACACACATACTATAGTATTTTAATATCATGGACATCAAAGTGTGCTTTCACAGCCCTCCATAATGGGGATGTTGCTCTTCACGGTAAGGGGATGTAAAGCGTGAAATAGGCGCGTGAGGAGCTGCGTGGCCCAAGAATAAACCTGATTTTCCTCTGAACTAGAGGAGTTCAGGCCATCAGCTGCGCAAAGGCAGGGGCAGGTTAATGTGTTTGGCCACAGCTCTGGGCAAATTCATCGAGATTTTGCAGGTGATGACTGTGGCCTTGCCTGCAATGACGTAACTAACTGATCAATCCGGTAATTGATTGTGTCCATCTGCAGGCTGCTGGTGTCAGAGCTGCCCGCTCCTTTACCTTGTTTCATCTGCAAGCCAAAGTGATACGCACAGATTGGAAGCCAGTCCTTTGTCTCCCCATGAGAACGCTGCTCTCACAAGGCGCATGGGGAGAAGTGTTTGCAAACATCCCTCTGCGAAGGCACTGCCTGCTGGCTGCGCAGGGGGCCTGAGCTCTCCTTCGCCCTGGTGCTCTCTCTGCCTCCGAGAAGAGATGATCAGTACAAAATCCATGTACCTGCGAGAGCAGGGAGGTCCCATTTGGAAGCAGAGGAAGGAACTCTTCAAACGTGCAGATCCGTTTCCCCAGCTCAACCCAGATGTCGGTGCAAGGTTCGTGCTAATGCAGTGATGTCTCTCCTCTGCCTTTTGTCAGTAGTTGTGCCTCCCCCAAGCCCTTTCCGCTGAGCACAGGCAGTGCAGAGGGGCCCCAGGGACCCTTTGCTGGGGCTGTGGAGCTCTGTGGGGTACGGCTGTGTCGTCGCACCCCAGATGCTGCGAGGCAGAGCAGGGCCTGGGTCGACCATCGCTCTGGTATACTGTGCAGGAGCACCAAATCCCACTCACCTTTATCAGAAACCACCAGACTATCTTCCTTTTACTTTTTTCAGACATTTTTCTTCCTCTGACTGGAAGCACGGCTTTTTTCCCACCGTTACAGCTGCCAGAGCCCCAGTGCAGGCTGGATTCATTAGTGCACCTGGGTTTGCATGTGGGCGGATATGTAAAATAGGCCCAATAAAACGTTGAGCTGCCACAGTCATGTTCCTGGGTGCTCTTTCTTTCCGTCATACTTTCTGTATATGTAACGGTGCAGGGAGCCAGGAGATGTCTGCAGCAGCTCTCACTGTAGCTCTGGGTTAGCACGGTGTTACAGCGCTGGTAGAGATCTGGTGGTGGCGTCCGCGTGAGAATGGTGCTCCAGTGGGTGACTTCCACTCAAGTGTTGATTTTTATACCTGCAAAACTGCTAAAAAATTCCAAGGTAGGAGTAGAACATGCTCTGTTTTATAACAGAAAACCAGTCAATCTATTTTAAAAGATTTTCCCTTGGCAACGACAGGCAATCTGGTGGTCAGACAGCCAAACAGCTATCATTAGTCATGCATAATTAAAACAAAGAGAGTATCCAACTGTTAGCAGTAACAGTTTGGTGTTGGAAAAAATCTCATTAGCATACAATGCTTCTAGCAGAAATCTCTGGTATTTTTCCTCATGCAAATGTCAGTCTACATGAAGGAGATTCTATAGACCTGTGCTTATACGCTGTATTTTCCCAGTAATTACATAAATGTAGAGACGCATGATAACTGTCCGGTTTAGGAGAGCATCTGTGATGTGACTGCCAAGTTTATGTAATGTAGGACTGTCAAAAGTGATCAGGAACCTTATTCCCTCCAAAAAACACAGGCAAATATAATTCACGGTACAGTCGTGTGCCTTTGATATTTCACTGGCTTCAGGTTAAGGAATGTTTTTAACCTGGATATAATTCATGACCATAAAGCAGTGCTGGAGGCTGCGGTCTTCCCTTCCCAGCACCTCGGTTTCACTCAGTGAGAAGGCTCCTGCTCAATTTATTCTGAGTGTGAAGAAGAGGATGCAGAGCTTTGCCTTTTGGTTCCTTGGGATGTCTGGCTGATGGGTTTGTTGAGTTGCACTGCGCAACTCTTGGGGCTCGCTTTGGATGCTCTTGGGCATGGAGGGGAGATGTTTCTTCAGAGCTCTAGAGCTACTGACATCAATGGCAGGGTCCTGCCATCAGCAGACTCGCAGGTGGGTTGGGGACAGGAACTGGTGGGAAGTAGGACCAGGCAGGAGTTATAAATAACCAGCTAAAGCAGGAAACCATGCTTTGAAACCACACAGACACTTGTTGCTGTTTGGAGAGAGGAGCGGCTGTAAACCACAGGCCTAGAGAGGTGCAATGAATCTTTGTTACTGCCTACAGATTTAACGCACTTAATTACAAAAGACTGGCACGGAGGAGAGTTCTCTGCAAGGAAACATGACTGGAGAAGGGAAGGGGTTGCTTCAGATGAAGTTCTGGTTGGTTTAGTGTGGTTAAGGGGTATGTGAGTATGCAAAAAGCAGCAGTGGTTACATCCCACCTTGCCCCGGCAGCAAACAGCTCGCAGCTCCTTGGGGAGGCCAGGCTGGGTGCTGGCTGAAGGACCTGCCCTAAGACAGGCCCTTCTAGGAGCATGGGCAGGGCAGCAGGGAGCTGGTTGTTCAGTGTGTGAAAAAGTTCTCCATCCGTCCATCCATCTGCCTGGTAGCTATTGACTTGCAGGAAAATCATTACTTTTTTTCTTCAGCGCGACAGCTGAATCTCTGGCAAAAATAATGTATATATATATAGAACACATGTATTTTTAATAGACTTGGTGCTGGGTTTTTTTTATTATTATTATTAACACAGTTCACTGAATGCAGCAGTTGTAGAAGAACACGTAAAACAGAGCAAACGTGTTACCCCAGCGCACTGGCTCACCTCCTCAGCAGTGTCTCTAGTGCCTGCTCTGGAAACGCGCTGCCTTTGGGTTTGGCTGTGGCCTCACATCGTGATGCTCATAGCAGCTCCAGGCTGCTCCCGCAGCCTCTGGGTCATGGAGAGGGTTGATGCCAGGTGAAAATGGGGAAGTGTTGCAGAGGAAATTGTTTTGTGGTGCTATGGAAGTTGTAAATGAAGCTATGTTTTTCTAAACTATTTTTCCCCCTTTTATCCCCTCTCCTCCTGCTTGGCCGTGCTGGTAGCCTAGAACTTTCTCTCCCACTTGTCTTTCTACCTTGTTGTAAAAAAATGGTCCAGTGCTAGTAGCTTTGTGTGTGGAAGAATGAAGTTCTAAGAGTATTTAAAATCTCAGCGGTTTGTCCAGCACACCTTGTCTGTGAAAACTCCAGTGCTTTTTTTAACGGGTTTTACTAAGGTACCAGCTCAAGTGCTGAAATATCTATGAAAAGGTTTTGCTTCTGTTTTACTTGCCCTGGGTTTAGTAGCACTGGTGGCAGTTTGCAGAGACAAGATATTAGAGCACTTCGTTCTCTCGGGATCTGGAGCGCAGGAGCAAGCAGCCCCGGCGTGTTCTCTGTGGTTTGGGGATTGTTTTAATTCCGGGAAGTTTGCTGCCTTCCTTCAAAGCTGGAGACCTGGTTGCAGCAAAGCCCTCCCAGGAAGGGTGCACCCACCCAAAGGGCCATTGCTCCGAGACACCTGGTCCTGCTGCTTCACCACCCCCAGCACGTGTGCTGGTCTGAACACGGGACAGCTCTGTCAGGGAGCCAGAAGAAGAGCAACAGCCTTCAAGAACAGCCCAGAGCCTTTTCAGCTCTTGTGCAGATCTGCCCAGGGCAGGCAGGTACCACCACTTGTGTCCACAACAGGATTGTGGGTGATTGGGCAGGCATAGAGTGCCCGGATTTGAGCTAGAGCAGAACCAATCCTCCTTCCATCTCAGCGACGACACTTTCTGAAGGTAAGGGCATATTTCTGTAAAGGGGATCTGCTTCTAGAAGTGATAACGATTGACGTTGACAGTCACCACTAAGGACTGGGATGCAGAAAGGCTCTTGCTTGTCCTTATGCCTGTGGAGACCAAGGTCATTGCTAAATCTTGTGCCCCGCAATGGGGTGACATAGGTAAAAATGGTCATAAGTAAGAAAAATGTTGCACCTGCAGGGAGGAGCAGACAGGACAGATGACCCAAACCTGGCCAACAAGATGTTCCATACTGTATACATCATATTCAGTGTGAAGCTGAGAGATCACAGGGTCAGGTCTCTTCTTCGGTGGCCGGCATCTGAGGAGGACTCTGTTCTGCCTTCAACCTCAGTCCGTGCATCCCTGAATCTGGTTCTGGAATCCAGCTGCTGAATCTGGTTCCAGTCTGCCGCTGAGTCCAGTCCATATTTGTTTTGTGTGTATTTGTATATATTTCATCATTTTCTTATTAATCTTATTTTATTTCCTTTTTATTGTTCCTGTTTATTACAGCAGCTTCAGTTTTCCAAGCCCTAAGTCTCTCTCTCCCTTACTCTTTTCTCTTCCCCTTCGGGAAGGGAGAGGGGTTCATAGAGAGCATGTGGCATTGGTCTAGTGGCCAGCCCAGCCCTAAGTGGTGACGCTGGGCACAGCATCCCTAGGGGCTGCCCAGCAGCACTGCTGGCAGAGCAAAAGGCTGGCATTGCTGCAGGGTGGTTCTCAGGCTCCAAAACTTTGGTCATTTTGGCAAGTGTGTTCAAACTTTGAGCCTGGACTCTAGATGCTCATCAAAGTAGTCCCTGTGTTTGTTCCAGGAAGTCATGAAGGGGGCTGGTCTGGGGCATTCAGCTGGGCAGCTCTGGTCTCTGCATCTTTTGGCATTTCTTCCTGGTCCCTTGCTAACCTGGAAAGCTCTTGGTAGCTGGGAATTATCAGCTGGTGAGGCCTCTGCCGCCGGAAGAGACGCTCTGTGTGGAACATGTGGTGTGTGGTAATGAGGCGTGGAGGCAGGAGCTGACTGGGACACAGCCCTCAGGGGACACAGCAGTTCTGTGGGCTGACTTCCCGATACTGAGAGCCCAATTTACCAACTAGAATCCCCAGAAATAAGTTTAATGGGGGAGGGTGTAACAGAACGCATTCAGTTTGCCCGTTCTTTGTGACTGTGACGCTACCCACTAGAAATGTTCAACTTGACACAGGAGCTGCAGACATAACCTTGGCTTTCAGTAGATTGTGGTGTCACTTAATTTTAAAGTAGAGCTGTAAATGCATGATGGAAAACTGAAAATGTTAAATATTGAAGTGAACACTGTTGGTAAGTGGCACATTGCAGACGTGGCATAAACACATTTTATGTTTGTGACAGTTCATATAACAGTGTATATTATTACTGATGTAACTTGGTATCAGATCAGATGCTCTGTATCATGTGCAATGGAACAGCATGACGGCCAAAAGCTCCCGTGATCGGTGGTAGGTGTGAGGGCTGGGGATGGTGCCTGTGCCTGTGCCGAGCATGATCTGAGCTAAGAGCAGCACTGCCCTCAAGAATGAATAGAAATAGTCATCATGGCTGCATTTTGTGTTTTGGAACTGTGGTACTTGCTTCAGCCCGTTGCCAGTAGTGAGCTGGGATGGTCAACACCTCCACAGTTGTTAGTTCTGCTTTTCTATCCCTGGACCTTCCAACACTGAGACGCATTTGAGAGATTATGTGTCTGTGATGCTCTCCGGGGTCCATGACACATCCTCTAGCCGGTCTCCTGGCTCGGCATCCTTTACATCACTGGTACCTGGCTTTAGCAATGTGCTCACCGGTTCTCTGATGAGGCTTCAGAAAAGAACATGTCTGTGAAGTTGAAATTAACGGGCTATAGTGCACCAAAGTCTCAGCAAGATGTGGAACTGCTGGTTTTCTCCAAATTGGCTGAATAAAGGACAAGCGGGGAAGGGGAGGAGAATAACTCCCATGCCGTGACTCAGGGGAGCATGAAGGAGAACAGCAGAAGTTTGGTTGCCTGGGAGGAATGGTGTATGGACAGATTATTTTCCATATGGCTTTTCTGCCAGTTCCAGAAGTGAAGATGGCACAAGTCAGTGCTTGCCCCGAGCTGTGAAGTTACCCACCATGAGGGGATGGCAGCCGGCAGGGCTCTGACCCATTTGGAATACAGAATGAGTGGAAGCATTGGCTTCTACCAACATCATGTTCACTCAACAACCGCCCCAAGAGCTGGAACAGCCTTTGGTACCCCAGGCTTGGTGGTGGGATTGGTGCTTTGATGCTGAGAGAAGAATATGGAGTTTAACCAAAGGTAAACATTTAAGCAATATGTTTCCGAAGAGCTTGTTTCGGTTTGTTTTGTTTTTAAATTCTAGAAGTTGTGTTGGCTCATCTTTGTGGCAGTCCCTCCAGTCATGCTTGTGTAAGCCTTTTCTAATGATTTTTTGGTTTCTTGCATGTAAGTGAAGGGAAACTTAAGGAGAAGACGACTTGCTCCACCGGATATTTAGACTGTTAAGGTGCTTTTAGTTTAATTATAACAGAAATTGGGGAATGGTACTAGAAGAGGTTGAGTAGTGTCAACACTCTTTGAAATAAATTGCTGGTGAGGATGTCTCAGACTTTGAATGCTTAAAGTCTTTAGGAGATTGAATGCACGTCTCAGTGAAATCCCCGAATAATTAGATATCCTGAGCTGAGGCCATAGCAAGTTTCCAAAGGCAGTGAGAAAAACGGATGTCTTGGCAGAAATAAACAGATAAATAGAAATGTGGTCTTCTCCGTCTGTCTGCTGTGTCTCTGAGCCTGACTGGCTGAGGTCTTCTCTGCAAGATAATTGAACCCGGCTTTGTGGAAGGCGTGATTTCAAATAGGTGACTCTATCAGGTCTAGAAGCAATTATTTCAGTTATTCTGTTCCTAACTGTCGTAATATAGCAGTTTTTAATGAGGGATTTGGATCAGATCAAGTAAATAAGTTAAAAATGAGCATAACTGTATATGAAGTTCTCAGAAAAGGACTGATTTATCAAAGTGGCTTATTTTAGGATCCGTGCTTATGAAGTGTTGAGTTAGCTTAGTTATCTACTTTAATAGATGTGATGAAAAATCTCATACCAGGGGAGTGAAAGCATGGTAGTTTTGCAGGTGTCGTGCTGCTTACAGAATGAAATAATATATGATAGTGAAATGATTAACATTTCTTTGTATACTATTAATGCTAAATATTTTTGTTTACAAATGTGATATGCTGGTATAATATAATAATTACAAAATTACAGGTTAGTTCATTAAAAGTATGTAGACACTTATCTTTACATCGTAATTATCTTCAATTTATCACCTGAATTAAATCAGTAAACTGGCAAAGCCGTGTACTTTCAAATGTGTTGTGTAGAGAGAATCGTTTCACTCTCTAGCTACTCCTTCAGGTCATCTCCGTGGAAGTTAAAGTGTATTGCAGCACTTCAGGAAGACCTTTCATGACTGGACTCACCAGGCCCCTTCTAATCACACTCCCACTTCAGCAGTGTAATTCTCTTATCCTCGTTCAAGACAGTTATTAAGTAAATCTAAAATTAAATATTAAAAATGTCATTGAAATGCTAATATAAACAATGGGGGGGAAAAAAAAAAGACCGATTAATCTGAAGGTTTTTTCCGGACTGAAGGATCTCTCACATTGCAGTTCTTGTTTTACGACATGTAAATAGATTTTTAGGTGCTGTGGGCAGTGATTGTAGGAAGCCACCGTGACCTTCAAAATCTTTTAAGTGTGCTATAACAACCTGTGAAAGCTGATTTGCAAACCTTTGCTGTAGCAATTACCATTGTAGTCCTCTCCACAAAGAAAATCCCATCCTTTACCACTTGAGTTACTTTAATTCTTCAGGAATTTTTTCTGTAAGGCATTTTAGGCTGTAAATTTGCATGATGGCTTGAGAAACACAGTGCACTCTGTCCAAATAATCCTGAAGGACTCTACAGAAGGTGTTGGTGTGTCGAATTACCCCATACTCCACTAACTCTGGAATTCCCTTGGGGCTGTTTTGGAGAAAGAGGGACCATGAGTAAACTGTTGAGTTGTCACTTCTACCAGTTAATCTTAGCGTCCTGTCCCAACCTGTATGAGACTTGTCACCCTCCAGGATTTTGGAAACCATGCTGTTTATTAGAAAAAAATGAGAACTTACCTACTGGTCAGACCTTTGCCAACTACTCGACTAGTTCTTCATAGAAAGGGGCTGTTTGTTCTTCTGTCATTCTTTAACCTTGCAGTTACGGAGCCGCTGGACACAGAGGACACAGAGTAGGGGGCTGGAGCTGCTCCAGGCGGGAGCCACTGACCAGCAGTTCTGGGCAGACAGCTCAAACATTCATAATTCCTTTAACATACTCAAATATTTCATGCCCTCACTGTAAAGCAACATCTCTGATTCTTACAGAATCACAGGATTCGTTGGGTGGGAAGGGACCTTAAAGCTCATCCAGTTCCACCCCCTGCCATGGGCAGGGACACCTTCCACTAGAGCAGGCTGCTCCAAGCCTGTCCAGCCTGGCCTTGAGCACTGCCAGGGATGGGGCAGCCACAACCTCTCTGGGCAACCTGGGCTACGGCCTCATCACCCTCACAGTGAGGAATCACAGAAGGATCATCTGAGAGACTTTCTGCTACTGCAGATCTCCGTTTACTTTCTGCAGCATTCACATATGAGACAATTTTGTGTATATATTTAGTTTTATTTAAAAAAATATGAGATTTGTGTTACTTTAGGGAAGGGACCAAAACAACAGCTTCCAGCTTGCAGCAGCTCCAGCTGCTCCTCACCCCACAGTCAAGATTAGAATGCAGCTTCTGCTTTCGACAGGGCCTTGATTCTCTGTCTGGCAGGTAAAAAGCAGGGCACAAAGGGCTGAAAAGAATATTTACCAATAAATAATTGATACACCAGATGTATGAAATACACTGGAAAGAGCAAGTCCCCAAAAGCTGTGGAAGATGGCAGGTTTGCGATGACCGAGTAGCTGACACCTGCGGTGGGTTAGTCCTTCCCTGCTCCTCTGCAGGTCCATCACCAAGCCTTGCACCACCCCATGGGCGGGTGGGTCCTGGCGCTTCCCACCCAGACCCAGAGCATCGTCCCATGCCACCCAGCATGCACCAGCAAAGCTCCACTGGGAAAACCACGTGTACAGGTTCCATGGTCATGAAAAGCAAAAGCTCCTTTGTATGTGTTTCTCTGTCGTTGGTGAGCTTTGCTTTTCCGTCTGTGCCCTGTGAACGAGCGTGTAGTGGGACCAAAACCAGGTGAGAGGAGAGAAGGTGATGACGAAATGGCCAGTGGTGAAGGAGTAGGTCACCAAATCGCAGGTGCAGAGATTTGGTCACATCACAGGAGACCGGGTGATGAGTAAATATGTTATGAAAGTGGCCTAATTATGACAAGCTTCCCCTCAGCTGGAACAATTGGACTAGAAAATTGTACTAGACTTTTCATTCTGAGACTATTAAATAGCAGAGGAAGAGAGAAAGAAATACATCTTTTGTCACAGCTACTGTTTTTTTTTTTTTTTTTTAGTATGGAGTCTTGCACATGGCTGGAATCAGTTATAAGTAATTTAATTAATTGTATTTAATTTGCAACTATTTTTAACCTCCATAAACCTGCTTCGTATCTAATTTCTGGTAGTGTGAAGGCATATGTGCCAAAGATAAAACACAATCTGCAAAGGAGAGTCAGATAACCTGGTCGTTTGGGGTGGGCTGCAGCTCTGGCAGCCCCAGGCTCAGGGGCTGCGTTGGGCTGAGCCTCCTGCGGGACCTTCTGGGAGAGCTGCCTGGCTCTGCCTCCCACGGCCCAGCCACAGCAGAAGGTGGGGGGTCAACACAAAGCAAACAAGGGGAATTTTCCTGATCATCCTCTAGAAGGGGCGGAGCAGTTGATGATGTCTCCAGAAAGAGCAAAGGTGTGAAGGGCAAGGAAGAGGAGGCGAGGCATCGTGGGTACTCCTGAGCCCAGCCAGCAGTCAATGAAATACCAAAAACTCTTCAAAATTTAGAATTAGCCTGGGTATGTGGAGTGAGATGACCTGGGAGTCTTTGGCAGAGACAGTAGTTGAATTTTCTGATTTTTTACAAATTCTCTATAGAGCTGCCTGCTCTTGTCAGGAGATTAGAAAACCCGTGGCTTTTGGTAAGGCCGTGGTCACCAGAGGGAGCGTGGCCAAAGCCGTGGTGTCGGGGCTGAGCTGGGCAGCCAGGCGTGGGCCAGCCCCAAGCATGGGTGACAGCCTGGTGACCTGTGTCAGGGTGCCGGGATCACTTCCTACACATTGCAGAATTGGTTGGGAAGGTTTTCTTCCTCTTCCAATATTTGGATGGAATACAACGAACCATGACTTTTTTCTTGTCTCCGTAACATGTTTGTGATTCGTTCGCACTGATTTACCGACAGGTAATGGATTTAAAATGCCTCTTGGTCTGGGAGGTGTGAGGAGCACTCTCTGAAATCCATTTCACTGAGTGCAGCAGTTTGAGTATATATTTCAAGTTAACACACATTCGTTGATAAATACCAGCAAGGCTTAAGCGGAGATGTAAATAATTAACATCTTAGGATGCCTGCCCTCTCTGAACACGGGTAACTGGCGTACCGGAGGAGCTTTTCTACCTTGGTGTTGTTTTTCCTGTACCTATGGCCTTCTCTCCCCAGCAGCAGTTCACCTTTCCTCCCTACCATCTATTTCAGCATCACTGTTTACTGCGATGAAGCTTTTCATGCTCAGGGAACGTCTTCTTCTGTCCATGAAAATAGTAATAACGCTGAACACTGCATGTGCATTTGGGACTTAATTCGAACCTCTCTTGAAACATCTTGTTTCCAAAGGACTATGCTGATTCCCATTTTTTTTTAATACTAGCTAGGTAAAGTGAGCAGTGGAGGAGAAGATTGCATACAGCAAAACTTATCTTCAATTCAAATGTGATACTTCCATAGTGACTGTCTTGAAAAGCATAATTTTAGCATTTTAGACACATCCAAATACTTTTACAAGATGAACCGAGTGAAGGATAAGCAAGAACGTTGATTGGAAACGTTCATGCAAACATTGCTGGTGTAGAAAAGTGGGATGTAGCGTTAGCGATGGTTCATCGTATTGCTGTTTGTGACTTGAGGAGGTCGCAGCTCATGGAAGAGCCAAGTCAAGCACTGACTGAGTGGGAGGAGATACTGGGATGGTTGTCCATGGGGTCTAAACAGTGTTTTGGTGTCAAACTCTTGGACAGTTGACCTGCTCACGATAGCTACAATAAATAGTCAGGAGAATCCACAGTCTCACTAAGATGACAGCTCATGATGAAATATTTTTGGGAGGCAATGCTCAGAATTGTAGGTGCATGAACCAAAACTGATCCCCAAACAGAACAGGCATAAAACTTTAGGTGTTTACCAAGTGTGTCTGAAATTCCTGAGATTCTTCCTGGGGGTTGGGGGGGGAAGTGGAATGAGCTTAGATTCTCAGCATTTTTTTGCAAATATTTTGAATTCTTAGAGGGAAAATAATACATTGTAATAGTATAAAGTCATATTATTTTTTATAGTAGGAAATAACGTGCAGTATTTCGTGATGATCAAAGTTTATGTTACCTGCAATACAGTCTCTGTGCAAGTGTTTGCTGTCTTTGGAGAGGGCTTGACACATTATTCATGAGTTAGAAGCAGGTAAATTACAATATTCAAGCACATCTGCTAGTAAAAAGTTTGACTGGGTGCAGAAGAGCGATTCAAATATATTCACAGCAGAATAAAGGACTCCTTTTCCTGTTTAAGAGTATTAATTTGACTACGCGTGTACGCTGCTTAATAACATACATCTACACCTGTGTGGTGGCAGAATCAGGAATGTTCTTGCTTTTGCTTCGTCTGCATGAGAATCAATCACCCGGAATAACAACAGGAATCCAGTCCCTGATTATCGAAGTCGCGAGCCCTTTGAGAAAGTTACGGCATCTTGTACATCCTTTCCCGTAATCAGTGGATAATAAAGAGCTCCACTCAATTAACAAACAAGTGCTGCTGGCACTACTGAAGTATAATTTTGACCGGTTTTAATAGGCGATGCCTTTGTAGGGCGGGTGGTAGTTATTAGAAGATAATAAGTCTTGGGAAGGAACACTATCAGGAGAGTGCAGCTCGAGTGCCGGCTGCTGATTACTCGCTGTCGAGCTGTCGAGCACCCGACCCGCGTGGTGGCTAGAGCCCCGGGGTGGCCGGGAGCCAAGCTGGGAGCCCAGGCTGATGCGCTGGTGCGAGGTGAGATATCTGGGGGATGGTCCTTCTCACAATTCCGTTTCCTGCAGACTGGGACATTTGCTGCATTTCTCTTCCTGTAAGAACCATGTGCCTATGTAAAAGTTTTTTTGGTTGGTTAGGTTTTGTTTGGGGTTTTTTTATTTGCTTTTTGTGTTGTTGTTGAGTCTTTTTGGTTTTGAGGGTTTTTTTGTTTGTGTGTTTGAGGGTTTTTTTGGCAGCAGTGTCTAATACTGTAGTTGAAGAGTTATTTTCTGAACACATCTGCTCTCGCTGACCCCCTGCCCCCAGCAGACCGATGGGGAGATTCCCCGTCTTGCAGAGCTTTGCAATACCGTAATCATGAACCTGGTATGGAGAGAGCTGTGCTTTTTCGATTCCATCTGTCTTTAAGAAAAAGGAGATAGTTCCTGTAACGGTTCCAAAAACATTTTCACTAGCAAAGAAGTTCTTTAAATAGTTCTCACTGAGTGAGGCTGCTAATTTGCATGACAGCTTGATTAAATGTAACCTGGTTCCACACTTAATTTGTTTTGAAACTGTCCAACATTTTCATTCCATCCCATTAATTTTAAATTAGTAGACTAGCTTGATTAGATTAAGAAAAAAGGTTAATTTTATTATCTTCATTTGTGTAAGTACAAATCCACACTGCAAAGTCATCTAACTAACAAATCCGTGAGCGCCAGCACAAAGATCTGTTGAACCCTGCAGTGTCACACGTAACAAAATGGAGAACTGGGTCATTTAATGATTATCTTTAACTTCAGCAGAAGCTGGCTTGCAAATTTGGCTCTGTGGTACAAAATATACTCCTGAGTATGTGGTTTGGGGAGAAATGAGCCCAAACGGATAATACCTAAGAGTGTGATGTACGCAGACCTTCGAGCGGGCTCCATGTTCAGCAGAAAGGGATGTTTCATCTACAGGAAGTGCTTCGGAGCTGGTTTTTAACTGCACATGAGCTTGCAGGGAAGAATTAGTTTGAGTGATTAATGATACTGATACCAGTTAGCACTGCAGGAAAAGCAGAACCAGTAACGAGTTCTGCGAAGGAGAACCAACTCACCTGTGCCAGCGAAAACGCTGCCCTTCGTCCTACCTTTTGCAACCTGAGGTTTGCAAAAACACCTTCTTCCCTGCTGCCCATGGGGGGCTGTGGGTGGGGACCATGCGGCTGTGGAACAGGGAGGCTGGGGGACTCTCTTGGAGGTGCTGCCCTCGCCGGTGTGGTGCATCTGTTGGGGAAATCAGCCACAGCTCTTGGCTCAGTGACGCTGGAACTGGGATGCATCATGTTAGTACCAAGTCCTGCAGAAAAGGGTCAAGGCAAGACCTTTTAGAATTTATTTCCACATTCACTTAATTAGCACTGAGGGAAGAAGATCTCTCCCATAGCCACCCTAGTTTTTGTCTTCACCCAGCTCACGTCTGTACGTGGAGCGACTTTGATTTCCAATGCACAGGACATTTTTCTTAAAAGTATTTGTGAGCATACAGGTATTTGTTTACTCCACAAACTGATCCCTGGGTTTTTTAGTTACACAAAACACCTGAAAGATGTTCTTCAAGACAGGAATGACTCTTAGATTGGTTACAGTAAACTGGGTATGTCAAGTGCCCATTGTTGGCTTTTGGTTTTTTTCGGCACAGAGTCATTTTCTGTCAGACACCGTAGAAGTATCAAACCAGTGCTGTGAAATATGACTGATATTTGTGCTGGTGTGTTGTATGAAATACTGGATCAGAGTGGGTTCAACTTGCCTCACTGCTGGAGATTAATTAAATTTCCCAGTTTAGAGCCTTGATCTACTGCTTTAGTTAATCAGAAAGGAAAAAAATGTGCAGGAAATGCTTTCAGGGGGTGACCCAGCCACCTGAAATCTGGCTGGGGATGTCCCGAGGTGGGTGGGATAGTCATGTCATTAAGCTAAAATAATTTGTAACCCAAGAAGGTCTTTGCTGATTAATGGCCTGTGGTTGATGGTCTAAGCAAGGTGAACCAATCCTAAACCCAGGAAACCACCATGGAGGAGGTCACATCCTCCTGGAGCGAGTGATGCGTGGCAGAGGTGCAAATCTCAGATCCACAGGACGTTATCTGGGCAAGGTGTGTTTCATGGTAGTGCTACAGCTGACCATGCAGGGGAGAGTCAGGAGGTTTGTCAAAACACAGTCGGTTTTAATTTTTTAAGGTCTGCCATCTAGCTTTAATATCACTGGTTGTGCTTGTCTTGAACTCTTCTTTGCTCATGAGCCTCTGTCCTCTTCTGGTATTTTTTAAAAGCATGATTATTTGAAAAGTCCTATTCCACACTCTTGCTGTGCAGACAGGCTGTGGATCCCCTCGGTTACCCCTCATTTCCTGTCTCTTTGCTCTTGAGAATTTCATTTGCTGTCTCCTTGAAGATGACGCACAGAGACATTTTCATTTCAGATTTGCATCCTAGATTTGCAAACTGAAACTTCCATTTTATCTTGTGAAATCTCCCTGCAGATACCTACCAAGAGCAGGCGTTGTGTTTTCTACAATAGAACACGTATCTTTCACTTCTGCCTGTCTCCAAGAAATGCCTTTTTGACTGACCATCCTGCTGGGGACCGGCAGCCCGGCTGACTGGACCCTGCTCTTGGTTCTCCTGTCCATCCTCACTCTGAACCTTCCTAGTTCTTTCTGCATAACATCCTTGTAAAATGAAAACTCCTTTTTGGGCTTTTTCATCTTGACTAATAAATGACTTTTCCTTCTGATTTTAAGAAATGCCATCTTGTATTGTGACATTTCTTCAGACCTCTGTGACAAGCATTTCTTCAGACCATCCTCTTGGTATCCTGCTTTGGTTTCCTGCACATTCCAGCTTCTCCATCTCATCAGGGATAATGTATTTGTCTTACATGCAGGTAGCAGGTAGCAATAACCAGCTATGAAAATTAATGTCTTTAATTTGGCCGCTGCCTGGTTGTGACAGTGACAAAGTCAGCCCGGTGCCCATGCTGGGGCGTGGAGCACTCCACAGGGCATTGGAAAACACTGGAGATGGAGATCACAACGTTCTACATGTGAATGAGTGGACCAAGACCTGTGACACTAAATATATATACTTCTAAAAGAGAATTTATTTTCTAGATCACTTTCACTTTTGAATTTGCATAGCAGTTATGGACGGAAACCACCTGCATTACATCAGGGAGTGAGTGAGCGTTGGAGAAAACACCACGGGCATCAATATTTATTTGTGATAGATGTGCATAAGTGAAAGATGGAATTTGGTATTTCCTAGGGCTGAATCCAGCTCGTGATGTAATTTACAATCTCCAAATTTATGAATATATGTATGAATGGCTGAATATAGACTCTGCTGTGAATACTAGTGGTTGAAGGTCACGCCATATTTCATCGGAAAGATAATTTTCCCGATGTATATAACAAGGTTTCACATGTAATCTTTCTGTAATGATTACTGGAGCATTTATTATTGTGTAAATAAATGTAAGTATGTAAATATTTTTCATGCACTTGATAAGCAAGTGCTGTTTCTGCTATTTATCTTAAAGCAGAAGATGTTGCTGATCGCAGTGGTGATCCTGGCTGTGAAACGGTAGCGATGGGACAGGCTCATGCTGGAAGGAAGCAGTGGGCTGCCTCTCTTTGCGTCATTGTTAACATTTTCAGTAAATGCTTTGCAGTTGGAAAGAGGTGGACGGATCTCGCTCAGGAATCCGGAAGCGGTTTCCAAGGCAGATGCTGTACACTCATCCATGAAGGGTGACCATCTGAGAGCCAGCAGATCTGGGTGCCCCGAACCCTCGAGTGCTGCAGCACTTGGCGGGAGGATCACCAGTCCAGAGATGTTATGCCATATTACTATACAATTTTTCAGTGAAAAATCCAACAGATTCAAGTAGTTAACAAACCCAGTTCATGGTCTTTTTTGTGTTCTGTGGTAAGGAAGGAACTCTTTCGAATCAATCATGCCCTTTTGAGATCTGCCTGCAAGGCTGCATGGAATAAACAATGACTAGTCCTTTAACATTAAAACCTGATTTCTCTAACAACCTTAATGAAATCTGTTGTGTGTAGCAGCACAATTGAGAATATTTTAGTGTAGGTTGTAAGCATGGAAAAAAATACAAAGATGTCCGAGAGATACTTGACTTTTGCCTTGTCTTCCTCCCTCCCAGGGCACAGGGTTGCAAAGCGCTATTGTACTGATTCGAGCTACCTGTGGAGTCAACCTGGTAAATCAAAAGCATTTCAGTGCCTTCTCCCTCCCCAGTTATTTAGCAAACAATTTATTCATGTGTCTGCTGTTCATAAACCCATAAATCTTTGCTGTAAGTAAACAGCTCAATTTATCTTTAATAGTCAATTTTATTTTTAGGTTGTGGCAGGCAGTACTTTCTAGAACCAGTGATTTCTGACAGCCAAAAAAAAAAAAAATGATGCTTTTCTATGCCCGTGTGATCGTGGCAAACCTGGCAGTGGGGACATTTCCCTGCTCCACCACCGCAGCCTTCCTGAAGAGCGTTTGTAGAAATTATTTCACCGACAGCTTTCAATCCCATAAGAATATTGAAATATTGCAGGTTAAAAAAAAAATGTATATAAAACCGCCTGGAGCAGCCAGCGCTGCTCTGTTTTTGTGCTCTTTTGGGGCTCTTTTTTAGCAAGGCTTTGACTCTGTTGCCTGCCTGGATAATGACCGCCGGGAGAGCAGGCGGCTGCTGCTGGTGAGCTGAGCGGGCTAATTGGATGGGACTGCATCGGTGACAATTAGGAGGAAGAAGCGCGGCGCAAATCGATATTCTTACGCGCGGACCGGCTGTCCTGTGGGAATTGGTGCCGTAACTGGGCTGCCATCTTACTGAGAGACGAGGATACAGCCGAGTGCCGGGGGTAGTTTATTTGTTTTAACTTACATAACTGTCAACCAGCAGCAGACACCCAGTTCACACCACAAGCTGCACCGAGGTACCAGGCTGTGCCTGACGGTCTGCCAGCAGTGGCACGCTACTGCAGGGATCACGCCTGTGCGTTATTTTCCTCTGCCAGAGTCTCGTGCTTACACGTGGAATGCAGTGCTGAGAATTGCAGTTATCGTGGAGGTAATGAGCTTTGAGGATGAGCCGCGTGCTGACCTGAGACGGCATCCTCCTATCTCCTAGCGGGGCTGAGGGGACGCCCCAGCCACCACACCGGGGGCAGGTTCAGAGCAGGAGAAGGTGTCCCTGGTGCCTTGTGGTGCCTGGCCAGGAGGGGTGCGTTGGGATCTGGTGGTGCTCGTGGAGAGGGCTGACAGCCTCGCTGCAGGTCCCTGTCTTTAGCTCTGGAGCCCAGATGAGTCTTGCACTCACTCTGTGCAGCAGCTCCATGCTGAGCTCCTCTCCATCTCTCTGATCTGATGGAGAGGGAGCCTCTGGGCTTCTGCAGGAGGCATACCTGTGCCTTTTCCCTCAATTATGTGGAGCCAGCTCACCTGGTCCCCGTGTTTTTTCCCTGTGGTACCATCTCTCTCTAGCTAACTGCAGTCCTGCGTTGGGGCACCCGACATGTAAAATTAATTAGTTTGTGTAGAAGCACTCAGATAGTCTGATCAGGCAGAGACTGCAAGAACACGAGTCTCTGCTGCCTGCACTGTGATGGATTCACTGTCTGTGAGGCTGTCAGAGATGTATATGAAGTTCTGGTTTTACTGATCTGGTCTTGTTAAAATTCTGGTCCAGAACAGGTTTTTATGGCTTTCAAATTGCTGCTGTGAAGCCGAATCGGCTGGGCTGGTAGAGAGCAGAACTTCGCTCAGCCTGGCACTGGGTGACTCTCTGAAAACAGGCTCGAAGCTTCCTGCGTGTTTTCAGAGTTAAAAATACTGCTGAAAGTTTTCAGCGAGTTTCAGCTAATGTACCAAGAAGTCTGCAGTGATAAATCACGCTGTGAGATTCTGACAAGCAGTACTGGGGTATTTCGAGGGTGATACAAACCCATCCCCTGCATCCCCTAGGTTTAATGAAGATATCCTGTAATCTTGAGGATCCAATTTACCAACTGCCACTGTTAATGAAATCTCCATAGAAGGAAATCTCCAGGTTTGACATTACCACGGACGTAGACAGAATCCATTTCGGGTGAGCCAGAACTTCAGACTGTGAGAAATCTGCAACTGTCATAGGTGAAAATATTTGCTAATGAGGTGTGTAGTTGTCGTGGGCAGGTAGAGAACTCCCTTAGTCTCTTAATTTACTCTGAATAATTCATTAGCCAGCACTCTTCACCCATGACAGTCACAGGGAATCCCAGACCGGAGCTGCTAATTAAAGTTGCAAGATAAAGGGAAGCTACTAACCAGATGCTAGACAAGTCCTCGAACAATACAGAGGTAATTTCAAGCACATAAAGTTTTATTGATGGTTTTCACACGAGGGTGAGGAAACACTGGAAGAGTTACACTTGTTGCCACAAGTAATTAGAAATGTGTGTGAATGGAGACGCGAGGCAGGATGAGGGGATCAAGGTTTCCCTGACCAGTAGGTACCTGCGGTGCGTCCATGGGTCCTCAGGGACCGTTCAACATATCGATATGAAAAATCACTGAGTATTTCACATTTAGCTTTAAAAACAAACCAAACCAATGAGTCTATGTGGATATTATCAGATACTTTTATGGACAGACATCGCTAAAACGCGACCTAGGTCTGCTTAACAAAAACTTGTCACCCATGGGATGTGATTTGTATGTGTGCTATTGTCAAGTGGAACTGAATAGTGAGTTGATGGAATGAAAACACAGATACCGTTTTGGATAACAAATTAATTTTTTCTTGTTGTTTCTGCTACAATGAGAAATTCAGAAATTTCCATATTAATGATTTGTTGAGTGCAGAAGATTGCATCTGCCTTGTTCTGTTGCCTGGCTGGTTCAGTACCCCGGAATATCTGATGTCGCAATATTTATAAACATGTTTTATGTTAGGAATGAGATAGGTAGAAATCTATGTGGGGATATGGAGGAGGATAAAAGCACGCTTGTAGGGACTTTTTTCAATATCCAAAACACAGCACGCTGTCCCGCCAGAATCAGAGGTGTTGAAGCAGTTTGTCTTAGTGCGCCAAATGTCTGATAGGAAATTCTGTAGAGCAGCGCTTCACTGCACAGGGGAAAAGAGTGTGTGCGTGGAGGGCTGCTCTAAAGGGGAGATAGAGTCAGTCACATTACCACAATCCCACGTTATTGCGTGGCCAATGGCAGCAGCTCTGTGGGCAGGAATCCGCAGGGATCCCCTGCAGCCAGGCTGCCTTCAGCCAGGGCACAACCAGGTACTGCTGGTACTTGGGTTATGACCGTGCCAGACCCCGGCTCGGGCAGCAAAACCTCCCAGTAAAGGCAATCCCAGTCCCTCTTGCTTCTTGCCCTGCTCAGCCTCTGCAGCCGCATTGTGGGTGGAACTGGGAGCCTGTCTGGAAGGCAGAAGGAGCAGTGTGTGGCACCTTCCCTGCTAAGCTCTTCCTAAAACAGCCATTCCTCTGATTCACTGCTGAGCCACCCGAGATGTCACGACCAGCTTGGGATAAAGTGAGAGCGAGGCAGAGCCGTGGATCTGCGCAGGGCAGGATGGTGTTTGGCTCCTGCCAGCGCCCAGGACGGTGGTTCAGAACACTGCCTGCCTTGATAACGGCAGGGTCAAAACGTACCGTGCTGGCAGAGCATTCCGCGGGGTGTTTGACAGGAAAGCGCAGCGGCAGTGGGTGTTACCAAAAAATGTGGCTTGCCTTGATGAGATAGTTGGTAAAACAGAGTTTTAAAGTCCTCCAGCCACAGCAAAGCTCATGTTTGAGGGGGGAGAAACATAAAGTGCCATCTGACTACACTTAGATCCTAGGCATGGGAAAGAGACCCTCCCCATGGTTTCTGTGTCAACACCAACCTGCGCAAAGCCCCGCCTTTGGTCTGAGTGAAGAACTATGACTTCGAAACCATTTATTTGGCCCCCGTTTCCATTACTGAGGCCTGAAGTGGTGAAGCAGCAAATGTCCCCGCTGATCCCCCGTGGCTTGACGGCTGAATTCCCTTTCAACAGAGCGATGTGTTGCGGAAACGTTTAAATCACACAACCGATAGCAATTTGTTCAGGGGTTTTATAGCTTTCTTGGATCGCCTAAAAGATGCTGAAATGTTTTCTTTCACTTCAATCTTACTTTGACTTTGAAGAGGATGAAGTGTGGCTGTACACTTCAGTGGTGACACTGTTTAAAGAGAATCGTATGTAAAGTGCTTAATCTACAGGGGAGGGAGGAATAGTCACAGCTGAGCGGCACTGTGCGGTTTGATGCTGTGTGCTCTCCCAAGCCGGGATCAGAGCTGTCAGGAATCAGCCTCAGGGAGAATTTCTCACCTCACACTGCTCTCAGCATCCCCTTCTTACAGCTCCTGCCCCAAGGGTGCGTGTGGCAGCAGGGCCAGGCTGTGCGCAGGTTCCTGCCATGGCTCCACACCATGCGTAACGCTCAGTCCTGAGCCCTGGAGATGCTGGGTTCCCGCTCAACTCCCCAGGAAGCGTTCAGCACATCTCACTGTAAGCTCAAAGCACATGGACGTTAAGTACAGCAGCGCGGGATTCCTCATAGCATCCCCTTGATGCTGATGGCATAACTATTAGTTTTCTCTTGTTAATGAAGAGGTCGACAAGGATGAGGGGCATTGATCTATTTCAAGCCTTGTTTTAATTCCTCTAGTTCACTTATTTTCCTAATGTAATATTTAGAAGACATATAAACTCATTTCCTTCTCACCCTACCGCTCTTAGTTTTCATTTAAACGACATCTCATCTGTTGTGTTAATGTCTAGTTCCACTTAAGTTGCACGAATTATGTTGTTAAACAGTGAAGCGGTTCAAACAAGTGCGCAGTGTAGTGGTTCTTTATGGTACAGCCCCATGGTACAGCCTGGTTTAACCCTACCCATCCCTTTCAAAAGCCAGATTGTAACTTTAAACCACAAGTTTAACCATCCAGTTAGTGGAGTCTGTCAGTTTGAAGTCATCTGTAGGTATAAACCCTGCTGTCCCCTGGCAGACAGGGTTTGGGGTAGTGAACTTGGGAAGGATCTTGTGCACCAGCTTTTTTTTTGTGAAAAGGAGGAAACATTAACGTCACACCTTTGTAATAAAGTACATTGAATTGTAAATGAAGAGCACAGAGTTGTGATTTAAAATGCAAGTAGCCTCTGCAAATCAATACTAGCTATGCAAAAATTTAAAATTATAATACAAATTAATCCTAGACAGAAATATTCATAGTAGTCATGATACTCTGATTTCTGCCAGTCACAGCTTGATTGCATTCACAGCTACGGTTGTGGTACTGCTGATAAATCCGTGATTGGAAGATAATGCTCACATTTGAACCAAGTACTCTTGGAAAAAGCCGTAAGAACATGAAATATGCCCTGCCTCTTCGCTCAGTTCCAGTTTAGGGATGCGGGTTTTTCTGGGCTTGCCCCAGCAGTGACTTGGCGCTTGGCAGCCGTGCTTCAGCGAATCAGTTCCAGTCCAGGGGGAGGGCTGGACCTCCAGCCTCAGCTCCCCCGAGGCTTTTACCCTCCCTTGACCTCAGCAATCCATAAGAGCCTGATTCAGCTTCTCAGCAGTGTATTAAAAAATAATAGAGTCAATAGCTGGAGCTGTCGATGGGAAGGCACTGTGCTGCCGGGAGCAGGGCGGGCTCCTCGCCTGGGGGAAGAAGCTGGGCGGGGATGGACAGAGGCAGCAGCATCCTGGGGAGCTGGGGGTACAGATGGCAGCTGCTGGAGCGCTTTGGGTTTCTATCTCCAGAGCTGCACAAGCCCTTTTTCACCAATATCCTGGGATGGTGATTTATTTACCTGGGGCTGATCTAAACTGCAACTTCATCGGAGAGAGGATCCTCTCCATGGAGCTCCTAAATCTCCTGAGTATGAACAGCATATACATTCCTTTTCCATGTCAAAATACAGTAAAAAAGCAGCATTTTGACATGCAGGCAATTTATGAGGCTGTCTGCAGTCTGAAAGAAGCAGGGCTGCCTGTTTTAGTCAGCCAGTGCGTTAAATTGTCACCCATAAGAGCCTTTTAAGCACTGTGCAATCATTCCTGTTTCTCCTTGGCATGGACTGGTTTGGTTGGTGATCTGCTGCTCTCACATGTGAAAAGGGATGAATCTCTGCCCCAGGTATCCCAAGAAGCAGCAGTTTACCTTAATCGGAAATTACAGGCTTTGAGAGCGTGTCTCTTGCTTTCCCTGGTCCGCGACTCTCCCAGTTTTCTCCCATGGCCCAGAAAAGGATGTTTTCTGCTGGTACTTGTGCATCAAGGGCTCATACTTTCTGCCACCCCTTCAATGGCTTCCCAGCCCGTGCGTCGAGGAGAGGTGGTGGTTTCCTCAGGTGCGTGTTTTCCATTTTTGCCAAACTGGCATTATTTATGGTAGAAGATGCTTTTACCTTCCCGGATCCCTGTGAGGACAAAGGCAGAGCCCAGCCCGCAGCAGCCCGGAGAGCCCATTTAGATCAGAGGCTCTCTCATTAGAGAGCCTGGGAGCAGGTGGTTTCCTCACAGCCCGATATTACACAGTTTCTTCTCCTCTCACCGTATTTGTTTTATGTTGGTTTCAGGAATGGGAACTCTTCCATGTGGAAGCTGCTCTCATTCTGAAGGTCTGCTCGTGTCACCTCTCCCCGCACACAGGAATGGGCCGGGTTAGTGTTCGTGATTTCTAAATTACCTTTGAGGCACAGAATAGCTTTTAAAGAACAAAATTCCTGCTTCTTTTTCTTCCTTCGACGCAAACCAGGGATCTTTGGACAATGAATTAGATACTTGGAGAAATCTTAGAAAAGTTTATGGAAATTTGCAGGCGTTTTGTTATAGGGATTGTTTTGATACAGAACATGTTACTGAATTTACATAACAACCCTGAGTGATTTCTAAATCCGGGCTTCACTGCGAAACTGCGCCTATTCCAGTGTCTCTATGAGATTCAGCCTCCTGAACATTTCACCTCATGTTCTCTTTTTATCACATCCTTCTAAATCACTTTAGCTCACTCACAACGACCTCCTCTAGACCCGTGCTAATGTGTTTTCTTGCACTAGTGTTCCTGGGGGGGTATTTCTCCTCAAGGTTGGTATGTGGATGCAGCAGATCTCAGCTGTCCCCAGCACCTCGGCCACAGGAGGCTGTTTCTGGGCTGGGGCAGGGTGGGGTTCAGTGTCTGTGCAAAAGGAAAGAGCTTTTCCATGTCCAAGTGCTGCTAAGGGTTTTAAAAAGAGGAAGTCTGTATCTTCTCCTCTTTCTTCTTCTTAATATGAGGGCTTTCGTTTTGTGGGTTCTCAGGTTATCTGAGCAAGAGTTGGTTCCCATCAATCAGCACCGCTAACGCCACAAAGGGAATATGGATGTGGTGCTCTGTGTGTCTGCAGTGCACTCAGTGTGCTGAGTCTTCTCTTGCGGCTCCTTGCAGCCTCGCTCTCCAGGTTGTTGTTTTAAACATTCATCAGTTACTTTGCTCCAGACTTCTCAGTCATTTGCAGGAATTCACGTGGTGGCATTATGATAATTTCCAGCGGATGGTAACAATCAAGTGTCACACAAAGCACAGAGTCAGAAATGAGAAACCTCTGCCGGTTCCTGCAGACGGCTGCTGGAACCGTACATGCTTGTTAAGTTTCTCTGTTTGTTCAGTGACCAGGCTTTAAATCGCACATGGCAATTCAGAGGGTGCTTCATACCGATGTGTTCTGGAACACTGAGGGAAAATTACGGTGCACTTTTGATAGATTTAGAAAATGAAGTGAAGTGAGATCAGGCACCGTTTTGCACCATGTGGAGGCTCCATGGAGAACAAGATCCTGCACGCTGATGCATGTGCAAAAAACCAACTGCGTGCTGATTAATAGCAGCTACCATTGTCATCAAGACATCAAAAGTGAAATTAAAGGTTTCCTACAATTCCCAGTGGTAAAAACAGGAAAAAAAAAAGACTCCTTGAACCTCAGGGCCCTTCGGTGCTAATTCAAAAGGAAAAAACAGCTCCCAGTTCCAGTCTGGCCCAAAGCAGCCCCAGATTTCCCCCCTCCTGCTGGCACTTCCGCTGCAATGTCCTGGGAGATTTCCCTCAGTGACTGGTTGTGGCGCAATCCCACGATTCATCATCCGCCCATGGGAACCGCCCCGGCCATGGGTCTGGGCTCACACGGGTGCCTGGGCTGCTGCCTGGGCACCGTCGTGGCCTCCATCTCCCCAAGAGGTACTGCACGTGTCACTGTGCCAGTAGCTACCGACTGACTGCCTTGCTTACAGCATCTTGTTTATTTTTTGCAGAGTCTTTACAACAACTTGTGTTTAAAGCTTTCTCATTAGAGCTACTGACAAGCAATATGCACAAGGAATCATTAGCAGAAAAGGTGATCATTGCACCTCCCATTTGAAACGATTTAGGTCAGTGTTCCTGCCAAAGAAAGCAGCTGACCTTTATTAAAAGGGTTGGCTGGTGTTAGTAATTAAAGTTAGACACACTAAACACGAAACATCTTCAAAGTATCCTGGTATAATTTGTCTTTTCTTGCCTCATTTGAAAAGCTCTCTTGCTCTTTTGAGGTTGCTCTCTAAGGGTTCTGAGTAACTGCAATATTTTGCCATTTACTGAATTGAAAAAAATTATTTCCTAACCTCAGCCACAAAAGTTCTTGGAGCTGTGTGGGCTTCCTGGCAACATGAGGAATCCACTTTATTGCAAGGCTTTTGTCGTTTAAACATATTTTTCCCCTAGATGTTGTTGGAAAGAAAAGTGATCATAGCTGGTGCTCTAGAAGTCCGTGAGCTGACACACGCTGGGCTTCCATCAGCATAAAAAGGTGTATTTCAAAATGTGTATTTTAAAAACCTGCTTTCATGCTGATGTCCACTCCTTCCCAAGGTCACTCACGACATTGCTATCATGCTTTATCAACTGAATTCAAAGGTTGTTGCTACCCTTGGTTAAGCATTAAAATTCACAGTGCTTTTCTCCAAGGAATGTCCAGAAGAGGTTGCTGCATGCTCCACCGTGCTGGCAGAGGGCAGACCTTACCATAGGCAGCAGGAGAGCTCCAGCCTGGTGCTGGCAGAGCTGGGAAACTCTCCTCAGAGTTACTGTCAGTGGAAATGTTAAGCAAGTCAAGAACAGGGAGAACAACTCTTTTTTCATAACCCCATTCAAAGCAGCACAATGAATTATTGAGCAGAGTGTGGAAGCTCAGTCATGAAAGGCTTTCAGAGAGCTGGTAAATCTTTCAGTGATGAATTACGGTTGTTTTTGATTTTGGAAAGGAAAACAGATCCCTGAGTTACCTCTTGTGTTATTTCTGATGCATTCTTGTGCATTCTGTGCATTAAGGTGAAAACACCCTATGGTCAGTGCCCTGTGTGATGAAGACTGGTTGTCACAGCCTTTGACCTGCAGCTGCCAAAACCCCCGTCTCTGGACTTCCCTTCCTGTGCTCCTGCACAAAGTAGCAGTGGCCAGAGTGTAAGTCATTTCAGAGCCCCTGAAGATGTAGATGGGTGCCTGAGTGACTTCATGTCTTACTTCAATGAGAATTGAATCAATATTGCCAAGTAGCCCCTTCTTCGGTGTTTGTCTTTAGGCACTTCAGGTGACATTTTTAATCTCCCCACTTACACACTTTACTCAACAAATATTTTCATCTCATACTTAAAAATTACTGAAATTTGTTCCTATTTGCCCTGAATTTTCCATTTCCTTCATAGAAATGATGTCAGTAACTGTTGGTAACAGAAGTGGAAGTTTTGACTTATCCCAGAACTAACGAGAATAGATTCAACCGATCCGTAACATCTGAGCCCAAAGGTGGACCCTTCGCACTGTCTAACGTTGGTGAACCAGGACATCCGACTTTATATTTTCTCAGGTTAATCATCAAGCAATACTTGCAAGTCTGAAGCTTAGTGCATTTTTATTTAAGGTAGCAGCTTCTGACACACAGATAAACGTTCCCCAATGATCTTGCTCAGTCTAAGGTGATCGTGTTAAATGAGGAACGTTGGGTGAATAAATATTAAGAGCAGACTCCAAGGCAGCTTGATGTAACTTTCTGATGTCACTGAAACTATGGCAACTGAGGTGATGTGCAGGGAGAGTAACTCTAAAACTTACTGATATGGAAACACCCACAAATAGATGAGTAAATATAATTTCTGTTCAGGAAACTCCTGCCTCACTGTCTAACCACAGCGCAGTCAGATGCCCGCATGTTAGGCATTGTAAGGTGGAACTTGTGTGAGGCAGTTCCTAAGCAAACTCAGAAGGATCTATTCCGGTCCTTGGCTTTCCGTGAGGAGATGGGAGAAGGTGCCCGAGATGGAGCACAGGGATTTGGCAGAGCAGAGAGATGTTCCTCACTTGGGCTCCTGCTGACATCTTGGCACGAGGTGAAGGATGAGGTGGATGTTCCGTGACGCTTTGGGGATTTGGCATCCCAAATTCACCTTCTACACGTTTATTTTGGTATAATGTGGTTTTGAATGCTGCCGTTTGAACCTGCCAGCATTTTTAAGCCGTGTTATCTGCCTCAGAATACATATGGCTAAGGTGGAGGGTCCCTGGAGATGTTCAGAAGGCTGAAAAGAGACACAGTTTTATTATTGCCTGTAAAGCGTTCTGTTAAAATGAGATATTTGTGCACTTGCTTAGTTTGAATTACAACACAGGGGCACAGTTTCCCTTACAGCTATTACCATGCTTTGAGAGAATCTCAGACCAGTTTGGTCTTGACTTCATTAATCAATCATGCATCACCAGGTGCTTTTACAATCTTTAATATGCTTCTGTACTGAATCTGGGGAGGAACTTTTTTTAAAATATTATTTAAAATATTATTTATCTTCGTTAGGTTTCTGCTACTTTTATCAACTAACAGAGAGCACTGGGGAACTTTGGCCCTTTTCCTGTAACCAGATCTCCACTCCCAAATGCTGCGATTCTGTCCAACTCTGCTTGCCTCCTCTCTTTGCAGAGCATTGCCCTTGGGTGGGGATGCCTGTGGTGGCTGGGGACTGTTGTAAGGAGACTCCATCGATGACTCACTGGATGGGAACATTGAACATTCCTGCCGTGCAAACTAGACTCCTTCCCGAATAGACTTTGATCAGGAAAAGAAAGTGTCGTGTTTCACTGCAGCACAAAGGCTGCATTGACTATCATTTACCAAACAGTCCAGAAATGATGAGAACTGTTAATTTTGGGTGACAAGCTGCACTTGTCCACCCTGGTGAACACACTAGGGAAACAAATTCCTCAGTCAGTGATTGAGCACTGGAGTTTCTGCAACGAAGACTTCCCATAAGTATAGTGTGAGATTTTGCATTTGTTTTCTTCTTTAATTTTCCCTCACTCAGACAGAAATACTTATGACTTGTAAAGGGAGGAGAGCAAGTGATAGCAGGTGAGCTCTTGTTAATGAGAAAACAGATTTATTTCCGTAACTCTCACGGAAGTGACAATAGATGCAGAGCAGAGGGGCCATGGCAGTCAACACGGCAGGGGGGAAGTGGGATCACCTCGCACCCAGGCAAGTGCATGAACAGGCGTGATGGGACAGCCCTGGGGAAAGGTTCCTTGGCCCTTCTGGGGAGCTGGCATGATGGGTGCCTCTCCAAAATGCCTCGACACTAACCTACATAGCATGGGGCTTGGGCTGGATTTGCTGGAAATCTGTGTGGGTGCAGGGCTGCTGCTGGGATCACAGAGATGTGGTGGGACTGCTCTCACAACTGGGGTGCCACCTTGGCACCTTTTCCCTCTATCCAGCACTGGACCCAGCACTCCAAGCGTGACCTCACCAGTGCTGGGCTCCTCAGTACAAGAGAGACATGGACAGAGTGGAGGGAGTCCAGCAAAGGGCCACCGAGATGATAAAGGGAGTGGAACGTCATCTCCTATGAGGAAAACAAAATAGGCAAGACAATGTCTATCTTCACTGGCATTGCCGCCGGTGGAGCTGGAGTTTAAAAGACAGAATTTTATAGAAGCCAAACATAAACTGTATTTTATTTACACAAAGCACAAAACATACATTATACATGAGACCAGGGCAGCCCACCATTTCCTGGGCCGAAATGTGGGTAGTTTTCACCATCTGTATCAGAATTCAAAGGAAAGGAACACAGCAAGCCATCACCCTTGTGCAAGGCTCGCGCTGAGGAGCTGGGAGTGAGGGAGCGGCTGGGTTTTCTAGCTGCAGGAAATGCTGTTCTTCCTCCCTCCATCTTAGCACTCTGCCTCTCGCAACTTGTGTCTTCTCCCATCACGTGGTGTTCGCAGCGAGTGTGAACTCAGACGTGAAACGCCCTGAGACAGCCCCAGTCTTTGTCTTCGTCAGCTGGCTGGAGCAGAAGCCCGCTCAGGAACCATTTGTTTTAAGAGTCAGTTTTAAAATTACTGTTTGTGTTTCAGACCTTCACCCCCCGGATCCGTTCGGCTCTGGGGGTTGCCCATATCGCGTGTCCGTTGGCAGGGTGCCAGCGGGAGCGTGGCGCATGGGAGGCACGATGGGGGCCCTGAGAGGAGGGGTTTGGCTGGCGCAATGCTTTCTTCGCTGAATCACTGCGTCCTTTCTCTTCCCTTCTCCAGCACCATGAGCAGATTTCCCAGAGCCTTTCAGATTGTTAACTGTGTTTGGATCACTTTTCCTTTTGTGATTGTCAGTCTTATTTTTCAAGCCTCGTGCTTTGATCCAGGTTTTCACTTACTACTTAATCATTATTAAGAGATGACAACAAAAATATCTTGTGTTATCTTCCTCCTCTCTGTGTGAGCTCTTCTCCGCTTTGAATTTTTATATAAAAAATTAGATAAGTTTGTAATTGGGCAACTTTTCATTATAGGAGACCTTTTTTTCTCTCTTAACAAGATCTGCTCTGTGTTTCTCATGCATTTCTAGATCCTTTCTAGTTGAACCGGTGGTGTTTTCTAACAGTAAATTCTGGATAGCAAAGGAAGTTCCTTCCTATAGTGTTTAGCTGGTTCCTTCAACCAAGATGAGGGGCAGAAATTCAGAATGTCCTAACTCATCACTATTACTATGTGTTTTAAAACTCTCTGAAGTTGAGTCATCTTATATCAGCGTCACACTACTGCTGTGGGCCTGTGAACTTCCATAAAACCAGTGGAGCTAAGGCTGCTGGAAGTGTTTATGGCCAGGGTTAGGTGGGATGCAGGTGGAGGTGACCTATGAGCATGCAGAATAAGCATCTGAGATTAGGGCTCCTTGTCCTAGGGAAGATCTAAACAAACGCTAAGCCAGAGCCTTCACTCCGGGAGGTTTGCAGGGTGAAGAAGACAGGGCTACACCAGAGATGAGAAGGGAGAGGCACAAGGGAAGAAGTGACTGCTCACGGTCACCAAAGATGGGAGGGAGAAGTTAACTGCAGGGTCCCTGTGGTGGCTGTGGGTGGAGGAGAGCAGAGCAGGGGATGCAGTGGGTGGGTAGGCTGGGACCTGCCTGGGGAGGGTGCAGATGTGGGGATGGAGCTGAGCAGCACCCTCTGGGTGGCTGTGGAATGTGGCCACAGAGCTTAGATTTCCCTCCCAATTTGTCATCGTGCAATTTGGTTCATGGAGACACAGCGGC
>NW_010392313.1:82840-91740 GCF_000710305.1 Buceros rhinoceros silvestris | reverse complement strand
GTTCCCGAATTGCTCATTTAATAAGAAGGCAGCAGGAAAATTTCTGGAAAGAAAGAGGGGTGGGACCAGAGCAAGGCTCTGTGCTAGTCCCTCCCCTCCCACCACCAGACAGGCATGTCACAGCAACATCGCCTGTACCCAAGTGGGTGTGTTTAGCTGCAATTTCTAGCTGCTTTCGGTGGTGGGATCCGTGGGGAAGGCAGGAGTACAAACATGGTTTGCTCTCCAGAGGGTAAATACCTTGTGTGTCGCAGGCAGCGGTGGAAAGTTTGTGTGTGCGTTGCACTTACTGCAAGCACTTGAATCATGAATGCTGTTAGATTGTCTCTAATTGCCTTGGAGATGCCGTGACTTGTCTTGTTACTGCCAGCTCCTGTTTCCATGGGAGACGGTGGCTTCTGAACCCGAGAACTTGAGCTTAGACATATTAATGGTGCTTGGTTTCCGTGCAGTAACAACTCCATTAATACTCACCAGTGCAGAACAGGCACCTGCGGGGCGACCCACACTGCCCTGGGATGGCGCTGACCAGGACACCGGTGATGGAAGAGGGAATACATGCCCTACCACAGCTGGGCTGCAGCACTTTTTCTTTTTTGGAAAAAAATGTGGGTTTGTTTAATTTCCATGACAAAGAAACACAAATAGTTTAAAATTCTCCAATGCTTTCCCTGACCCTTCCTACAGTTACAGTTGGATAACCTGTTTTCTTGGTAGCAGGTCCAGAACACCACAAAATTTCTGACACTAAGTAGCTGCATTTTGTTTCCAGCATACTGTTAAATGAGCTTTTTCTTCAAAATTAATGGCCCAGCAAAGAGGTCTGCAGCTACCTGGGTGTAACAAAGGGATCTGTTGAGTTTTAATGTACTGAAATTTAGGATTAAAAAGGACTCGTGGACCAGCTTTCTGTAAGGGATTTTTTTCTCAGCTAACAAAAATTTTTTTAGGAGAAACGGGAATTTATCTTTTCCTCTGTAATTTTTATCTTCTCCTTTGCTTAAAGCATAATTGTTTTTTTAAATTCATTTTCTAGTTTTCATTTTTTTTTAACGAAGGTATATGAGAGGGATGTGTTTGAGCTTTCATTACTTGGGAAAGCAAAGCTCCAAATTTATGTTCCTTTTTAACCAATATCCTCCATCATATGGTACGTGAACACCTTATATCTCTAATTGTTCCACTGTAACTAAAAGACATGAATTAGGGAAGAAACCAAACAGATCGTGTGTAGCATTGTAGGCAGAAGCTGTAGGAGCAGAAACCCCATGACCCATGCTGCCATGTAAAAGGGGCATCCTTTTTATAGCTGGGGTAGGATGTTAGGCTTCAGACACAGACCAGAGAAAGAGATTTTTCTCTTTTGTATAGCAGATGATGAAAATCAAGTTACCACCACATGCAACGATGATGTTGCGGATGAAATGACCATTTCTGGTTTGGAATAGTAGGCGTTACATTTTTGTTCTGACTTTGAGGGATTCCTGAGAAGTGATATGAAAGTAGCCGCGGGACAGTTCAGAATCTCTGCCCAACTCCCTGCTGGCATGCAGATGCTCTCTGGTTCCATGGACAGCCACAGCCGACTGTGTTGAGGGGTTGCAGCTGCTGGGCAGGTGCCACAAGAAGACAAACCAGCCAGATTTCTGTTTTTTTCCTTCTTCTTGGGAAATATTCTCAGCTGAGGGAATTTGAGATAATTTCTCGATGGTGCATCTCTCAAAAGCTTTCGGCATCCTTTTCTCTCTCCTTTTCTTGCTGCCAGCCAGGGGAAGCCCAAACCAAGTGGACAGTCATGGCTTCACCGTCCCATCTGTTTCCTTCTTCATCATGAGCTGTTACCGTTTCCATGTGAAACCTGCTCCTACTATTCCTTGTGCTGGTGGGTTTGGCACAGTGACAAACTTGTCCCAGTGGAAAACTTCAGAGAAGTCCAAACTTCCCAAGGAAGCCTGGAGACAGTCGGCAGTTTGTTCAGGCACTGGTGGTTTTACATGAGAAATTCAGGATCTTGTTTAAGTACATGTTGAGTAGTTCTAAATTCTGTTTTACCAGAGCACGTGCAAATACGAACATCCAGGTCAGGTGAGTTTTGGTGGATGTGTCTGAGTTCCCTGTTGTGAGTCAGTATTCGATGAAATCTGAATATTAGATTAAAACCACAAGTGAGAAGTATCTACACGAACCCCTGTGACACTGCAGTGGAGGCATGAGCATGTCTGCTGATCGTGACTGTGCGGCTGGTGAGGCAACCAGTGCTCTTTGGTAAAGCACGGGGAAACATTTGATTGGTGGGTTTGCCCTTAGATACATGCAGCAGGGAGACCTTCACCAGCTGAAGTCTGTACAAGCAAGAACGGAGGTATCTAATAAATAAAACTCCAAACATCTAAAAGCTAAATGCGTCACTGAGCTTTTCCATATGGTTGTTTTCTTCTCCAAGTCTAGTATTTGACTCGTGGTGTCAGAGAGCTCACAGCTTTGCCAAGAGCTGCTACAGTGCTGGCCCTCCTGCCCTCATTCTTTTGTCTTTATAATGCACCATCTCATTTCCAAAAGCATTTCCAAATCTGTTACCAAAACAAAGTGAAGAACCAGCCCAGCCCAATTTGTTCTTGGATGTGCAGATGATACAGAGCCCGACCATGAGCACAGCTGTTGCGCCCTGGGGGGCTGAACCCCATGGGAACACTACAGCTTCTCTCACTTCTGGTTTGCGCCACTGGGAAACAAGTTTCTGACTCCCAACCCACCCAGGAGAGTGGCCGTGTCCTTGCCACCCAGCCTGGCATCAAGTAAAAGAGTTCCCTTGCTTCCGCGTGCCGCCCGCGTGAGTCATTGCTGTGGATGCACCATAGTGGGATGAAGGCGAGGAAGAAAAGCCTCTTGTCTCCCCTGCCCCCTCTCCTCTCTCTTCTCCCTCAAAATCTATGGTTTTTGTTTAACTTCCTTTCCCAGCTGAACACTTTAGGAAATTTAAAGGTATTTTCGATGCGGTGTTCCAGTGTGGAAACTTATCACCAAATGGCCTGTTCTTTTAGCAGCAATATTGTCCATGCGCCAGCACCTGCCTCTCCGCCCATGGTAGCAGCTGTTTGAGATGAAAACGGGAATGAAACCGTGATGGCTTCGTCCCCCGCACTATTGAGTGTGGCTCCAGCACAGCCACTGCCGCCTGACCTGGCTCTGGGCGCCGCTCCGAGCATTGGGATAGCCCCCCTTTGTAAGGACTTTGAGCTTAGAAAAATTCAGCTATTTTATTCCCACTCCATGAAAAAATAAAATAGTGGCATAAGCTAAATATCGTTTTAAAAGATACCGTGTGAGGAACTGACTGTGATTGTACACTGAAAAAACCTTTCTGTTTTATTGGAAAAATAATATGTGTGGTTCAGGTCTGCTGTTAGGAGCACGCTGGACTTATTAAAGCAGTCTAATGATGTATATAAAAAGGGCAAATATTTGTTGAAATGCTGCAAAGAGGAGCTGGGCTTCCACAGCCCATTGTGGGCAAAATGTAATTTTTAAGCTTAATCGAAATTCTCTTTCTCTCTCTGGAAGTGTTTAGTATTCCTTGGGAGCTCTATTGATCAGGGAACTCTACTTAGATTTGAAAACCGTCTGAGCTGTTTTTACAAGCGGGTTTTGTAAATGACAGATGAAATTTGGATGTTGGTGCCAGCCACTGCGCCTGCCAGGGCACACCGTTATGGGTTTTCCTTTTCTTCTGCGTTTTCTCACTCACCTTGTGCTGGAGCAGGCAAGTGAATAAAATATATGGGAGTAATCAGCGGAGTGTGATTTTTTTCTATGCACAGCAAAAAATTAAATCTGGTTTGATGAAGATTGCAGGGTTTTTTTGACAAAGATTTTTCCCGTTTGCTGCTGGTGCCGGCAGCGGCCCGTGCTCCCTGTGCCCTGTTTTTAAATTATGGAGAAGTTGTTATTAAGAACAAGAAATGGCAGTTAATGTGCGTTCAGCTCCAGAGCTGTGTTTCTTTGTGGTGCCCTGCTGAGGTGCAGGAGGGTTCGGCCATGGTCAGTGCTCAGACGCAGCACCGAGGAGCAGCTCGGTGGGGGTTGTGTCCCCTGCGCACGCTGGGCTGGGCTGGACTGTGTGCCCTGCTCGGCACGGACCGTGCTGGTAGGGACAATACAGATGCACATACAAATGAGACGTACCGTTCTTCCGGCAGTTTGCTGACCTCCCTCAGCATGGAAGACAAGTTTTAGGAGCTAGCATGTTTGCCAAGTGTTAATTATTAAAAATAAAAAAATCTTTGGAGTATGGACTAAGCCAATAATTACTGATTAAGTTGCTCTTGAAATCATGTCCTTTGAATAAATGGTGATTTGCATGTGCTCAATAAATTATTGCCCTTTATTGGAAGGTATTGTTAATCTCCCATCACCATTTAGCAGCATTTGCAACGAGCCATTCTTGCTGTTATGGTCCACTTAGTTAAATCTTTAAACCGGATTTTCTGTTGTTATTATCTAAAGAATCTATTTATCTGCGTTTCTGTAGCACGTGGCATTGAAGAACAAAAGCTTAATGCTCTATATCCTCCACATATCCTCCACAAACAGCTCGGTTTCTTTCTGGCATTAAGTTGTTAGAAATTTGAGAGAAATAGAGAATATAGACAGACACTCAGCTCTTGAGAGCATCCTACATTGGGAGTCTACGAAAGGAAAAAGAGGAGCTTGACAGTGAGGAGTCCAATTTATTAGACAGATGTTAAACGACACTAAAACATCCTCTTTGACAGAGGCAGGTGTCTGAAGTATGAAACAGATGATCAGATACAAGGACTAAACCTGCCAAGCATTGACGACGGTGTTAAGATACTGTCCGTCTGAAGGTGAGCGCACAGCGTGGTGGTAAACCCGGGGAGGTACAAGCTCCGGTCTCCAATCCAGGCTCACAGGGAATCCTCTCCAAATTGCATTGAATGTTTAGATTTGTCTTACTGTAGAGTATTTAGCCCTTATAATTGATGACTTCTGCTTGCCGAGGGAACACAGACCCTTCCTGTTCTTGCCATAGCATTTGTACTACCCTTGACTCTCCAGGATCCTCCTCCGTCTATCTGTATTTGACCGACGTGGAAGACCCTCAGCTGCTGATAGACTAGGCTTCAGTTCAGACACAGTGTTACACCGCCAGAAACAGGGGAGGATCCAGCAATGTGACAGCTGAAATATTGTGCTGTATCGAGGGGAATTGCTTCATCATTCCTGCATAGCTCAGAACTGTTTTCAGTGCAGTTACTGCTGAGCAGCGTTTGATGATTTGGCCCTGTATAAATGTGATTATGGCACTAAGATTATGAGAATTAAAATACAATAAAGGAATGGCTTATTCCTTTAATCTGGAAGATTAACGAGATCTTTGAAACAATCACTTTCCTGTTAGACCATATTGTTTCATGCGAAGTAAATTCTTAATACGTTGCCGTGCTATCTATTTTGAACCTCAGATTCCAGAAGTTTAATTCCGATGCTGCTGCCAGGTCAATGTCCTTAGTGACACCTCCGGCACGTCAGGCAAGTTGCAGGACTTGGGCTGAAGGGAGACGCCTGTCTCAGAGCCACATTCTACTCTACATCTTGACCTTAGTTGTGTGTTACTCCTATTTGCTCATGCTCTGGTAAAAGTGGATTTAGAACCACTTAAAACTCAGATACTTTCTAAAGGTCCACTCAATTTCTTGTGTAAGACTAAAATACAATGTATGTCCTTTGAAGTATTATATTTAACATCAGAAAAAAAAATTCTGGACGAGAAAATTTGCAGTGATCAAACAGCTTACTCAAATGTGACCTAAAATTTTCCTCAGACAGTCTCAGAAAATTCTGCCCTTTTAATCCAGTTCCCTTTCTCTCCAATTACTTTTAAGCATGGTTAGTGCAAACATTTTCTATTCCAATCACTTAAACCACCATCATTAATGGAGGAAGCTCAGCCAGGATTCTTTTTTCATTATGCAGTCCTTTAAAAAACATAATAAATTGCTTTTTCTTCCCAAGTTAAAGTGTGTCAGTTAGAAATTCACGGTGTCTTTGCAGGTTGAAAGGCTTCTTCTTCCTGACAGGTGTCAGGTTCACTGGTGATGCAAATTAATATTAAAGGACAATAAATGAATGACAGAGGAAATCTTTAAAATCTTCTCAGCCTAAGATACTCAGCTGTGGACTTTTAATGCCTATAAAGTATGAATTGCAACTAGGTGGATTAGGGAAGGATTCAGAGCATTGATATGTGAAGAGAACAAGAAGATCCAGCTGATGGCCTCATAAAAGACAAACCAAAGCATTTGAGGTGCCACCTGGACATATAAATCGCTTCCGTACAGGAGGGTACTGGCAGTACTGGGGTGGTTTAGCGTGAGAAACAGCATTTCAGCCATCATTCCTCAGTTAGTACTTCTCATACTTCACAGCTAAATTATTTTACAAACACGTACCTCTAAATGCTACTGAGTGAAAATACAACTTTTCTCATAAAAAACATGGATGTGTGTTTAGGACTGAAATCAAACAGAGAACCATGCTAATTAGCCAGGGCTATCCAGCCTTTGGAGATGCTTTCCGTTGCCCATATAATTTTTAGTTTGTTTTTTAATATATATATATTCCTTGCTACATTTTCACTTTAGCTGGAAGTTTCCTTCACGGTGCTGAGCTGAGATAGTGTCACAGGCTCCGGGTTGCCCCTTGACCTGAGCGAGGAGATTCTGCTGGTGACTCTCGGAGGAGAGCGCTCCCACCGGAGCCATCCTTTGCCATGAAAGCAATGTTTCCTTCAGGAGAAATGGGTCCCTCATGGGAGACATCTGGTGCGTTATTGCTTCAGGAGGGCAATAAATAACGGGTTGAATCAGGTTGCGTATACTGGTGGGTTATAAATGTGACAGTAAGTGACTCTCCAGGATAACTGTGAGACAAGGCAGGAGAAAGTGCTCTTTGCTGGTGGTTATTGTACGCCTGGAATTGCTGAGCTCTTATTTTTATTTTCCGAGATGTTTTTCCAAGGGAATGGCAGAGCCCTTCTCATGCCTGCGTGTCCGTGTGTACCTGAAATGTGGAAGCAGGTTCGCAGGGCTCCCAGCTGTCTGCAGGGACGTGAGGCAGAGGACTGCAGGAAGGGATTCAGAGCAGCAATGCGCAGTGGGTGATGCTGTCGGATGCAGGATGCAGCCCAGAGGTGCTGGGCTCTCTGGATGTTCACAGCTCACTCTATCAAAGTGTCTCTTTCTTCAGGACTTGCAGGTGTCTGCTTTTCAGCCCGACATCACAAACTTTCAAGCTTCCACACAGACAGATTTGTTTTTATTGATTTATTAGTTTTATTTATCCAAGGTGGATTTTTCCAAGTCCGAAAGGGGAATTTGTCCATGGAAATCCATATTTATGATGGGTTTAAGGTATGCTCAAATACCCCATCTTCAACAATTTCTGTTTTCACATGTTCGTAACAAGGACGGATGCCGAACAGAGAGTTCTCGTTCCTGGTCACAGGGTGTTTTAGGAAAGTTACGAGCCAGGGGTATTGATGATTTTATTCGTGTAATGTCCACGACTGCTGAGCTTGTGGTTTAGCTCAGTAACAACGGTGACGTGACCTGTCAGAGCTTTTACAGTTATCTAAATGCTGACAACTAAAGCACTTTACAAACTGACACGTATCCTGCTATGTTTCTCTCAGCCATCTTGGAAAACACGTGGAAGTCACGAGGGTGACATTGTCGCTCATCCTGAGAAGGGAAGGGTGCATCGACTAGTCTCCCCAGACCTTGGTTCATGAGTAAATTCAGAAGATACTTTTGAACTCAGATAACGGTTCCTGTACAAGCGTATTGTCTCAGGAGCAGCGTTTGCTTGTGCTGCCTCCGGGCCATCTCGTTTGTGTCTGCTCATGTCACCTGTGCAGTTCCCCAGGGCTGAAGGAAACCGGTGCACCTCAGAGAGCTGCAGAAAGGTTTTATGGCACTACCTTTTTTGGGGTTATGATCCTCAGTGTCCAGCACCTCGCTTCCAAGACTGGAAGTGAAGGGAGATTCAGGGAGGGCCAGCTGCCCCTGGCATAGCTTTTCTCCAGCCCTGCAGTGAAAGAGAGCTTCTCTGTGACATGTTTCTTCCCTCCTCTGTCTGCTAGAGCAGGGACCGAGGGCAGCCCTACCTCTGCGCGGTGCACGGCTGCAGGAGACCTGCAGAAATAAGTCTGAGCACTGGTGTGTTTATACTGTCTGCATGAAATCCTGTGTCGTGGGGAGGTGCAGGATAGCTCCTTGATCTGCCAAGGAGGATGGCACAGGAATTGCTGACCAGGGTGATTAAAGCAGATGTTTTCAGATGGTGAAGGTAATTATCCATGGAAATGAAGCTCCAGAGGAGAACATTCTCCATCTCTGGCTACCTGCCATCCTAGCATAGGTGCTTCTCTGAGCGATGTGGCATGAGTTGCCTGAATTAGTGCAGACAGGACCGGGCTAAATCCACTGTCCTGGTGTGGAGGTTATGAGATAGTCCCTGCAACTGCTTTCATGGTAGTAGTTCAATTTACACACTACTCCAGTGCTGGTAACACACCTACGTTCATAGTGGAGTCACAGTGGTCCTCACAGCCTCACCCATACTTTAGCTCAATGCTGAGCCCAAGTTTGGCCGCAGGCCCAAGATCTCCATCCTGGCTAACACTGGAAGGATGGAGGGATGCCACACTAGTCCTCTTTGATGCGGATTCTTTCAGCATCCCCCGCAAGAGGGGATGCCTCAGCTCTTGCCTGAGCTTTGTTGGTGCATCAGCACCTCTGTAGGTTCACAACACTTCTTTCCTGTACACAAACTCAAGTTTCTCACACTTCCTGTTGTTAAGCACGCTGATAACCTGTGAT
>NW_010392313.1:81357-82785 GCF_000710305.1 Buceros rhinoceros silvestris | reverse complement strand
TTCAGCAGGCTGATAACATGTGATACAGCAATACAGTCACGAGTTAAGGGTCTGTGTGCTGCAACAAAGCACAGAAACAGCATGGGGAGCAAAAGTAAAGACCTGCATGTCATAACTTGCGATAGTTCGCTACTGGTATCAGAGTTAAACGTCCCTTGACTCTTTAATGCAGAGGTGCTGTACAAAGGTGGCTCTGTGTCTACTACAAAGCTGGCTCTCCAAACCCGGTTCACAGAGAGTTGTTACAGACTCTTTACGTTGATTCATCCTTTTTTTATGAAGCGCTGGCTTTTTTATGGTCCCATTCACCCTTTTCTTCCCTTTTCTTTTTTTGCTGTGAATTTTTAATTATTACCTCAGTGTCACTGGGAAAAGCTGTAATTGTCTGAGCATTGGTTATAAAGATTTATTTCTGTTGCAGTCCTGCGGTACTTTATGGCTATAAAATGCAGTATTGTAGAATAGCACAGGAAAATTTAGGTTGAGTAATTTTTTTAGAATCAATAAATGCGTCCATGACTGCAGCTGCAGAGATGTTTGAAGGCCTACGTACCTATCCATCATTTATACTGAAACTCAGTCAGATACACGGGGCTTTGTTATCCAAGCTCTCATTGTGGGGACAGGACTGCTCTTACTTACAGAAAATAAATTTATTGACATCCTGGTCTGCATCGATTAAAGCACGGCTCTTCTTTGGGCAGGCGTTTTCCTGTATTTGAAGAAGAAAATACGATGGGGAGTACCTGAACAGTGGGGGGATGTAGGTCAGCCACAGCCCTGGGCAGCTGGCGGGTGTGTGGCCCCGCAGCCAGCCCAGTGCGGACTTTCAGGTAACTCACACTATGGGTGAGAGCGGTAAGTAATAAATCAGGGGCAAGTGCCTGTCCGCTGGCAGGCTCTGAACTCCTCCGGGGCTATCCCCACCCTCTCCCCATACAGCAGCTCCCTGCTCCAGCGCAGTCCCGCGGTGTTGTGCAGCAGAACATCTGGTTGGTGCGTACACTTCTGTTTCTGTTCTCCAAAAGTAATCGATTGTTAAGAGGGCAGTTTTTACCCGGCATTACTCCTGAGGGTCCCGTTTAGTTTTCTTTGTATGTTTTTATTGGCATAACTCTAGAATTGCTTCTGGTCAGTGACACCTTTTCATTGTTGGCTAACTTCTAAATGTAATATAATATTTAAAAATAAAATTAATTCTAATGGGGAAAAAGATCTCTTGAAATACAGTTTCTCTCTGTGTTTCTCAAACATATCTGTTTAGTGAGACAAAATAAAATCTAATATAAAATGATATCAGGTCTCCCCGAGGGGAGTGCTTTGTTTCCTTGGAAGTTCAACACAAATATGTAGACAGCTAATCCCAAATGTTAAGAAATAAACAAAATTAAAAATGATGACTCTTCACCGCAGCCCCAAGTCTGCTCT
>NW_010392313.1:76610-81176 GCF_000710305.1 Buceros rhinoceros silvestris | reverse complement strand
AGACCAGGGGAGGTGGGGGGGTGAAGTCAGGGGTGCTGCTGCATTCTGCTTTGGTGGGGGTGGGTGAAGTTCTGGTTTACTTCTAGGGATCTGGAGGCATGGTGGATGATGTGTGTTCGATGCCATGGGGCAAGCAGGTGTTTGGCTCAGGAAGGCTTCCAGAAGACATCTCAGGTCTGCCTGTTTATCCCAACTCCTGCTACACAAATGCACTGTTTTCCCATCCTTACGTGTTCATCTCATCCAATTTATAAAGCTCGAGGTCTGCTTCGTGAGAGCGGAGAGATCAGGATATTTTATAAGCCACATGTCTTCAGCAGTGAACTGGCATTCCCAGACAGGACAGGAACGCACTGCTGGAACATTCCCAGCAGTGTAGGGCTCCTGCCTGTGCTTTGCATCAATATTTGCCCTCCACAGCTTTGTTCTGGGTCCTTTCCTGAAGACTGTGTTTACGTTAACCCTTGGGAGGCTGAGCGCCTGCCCGTCCTTCCCTTCTGCAGCGACACTGACACTCCTACTGAAGCCATGGCCTTGTAGTTCGTTATGTATGCAAATCAGCTAATTACCTGGTGGTATGCAATTGCGTGCACACTTTTGTATGGGTAATTCTGAAAATGGTGCCTCAGGTGTTAAACGTTAATCTTTTTCCACACGTGCCACTCTGTTATTTACTTTAATGCATTTTTTTCCCCATACAAATCTATGTACGCCTCGACACGGGGAAAAATTACATCCCTTGAAAATTCAGCACTGACTTTGACTGCCATTTCCCATAGGAGGGAAAAATAGTTATTTTTATTTTTGATTCATAGTTTGGTTCATAATAGGAACAAGCCCTCGGTAGAATATTTGCAATAAAAAAGCTCTGAGATTGATTAAACGCCTTGGGTTCCTCTTGGCCATTAACCAATCTTGGCAGCCATTTATTGCTTTGAACAGTACACGGCAGTGGAGATAATCCTTTAAATATAATAAGTCTCTTCAACATAATGAAGCATAAATACTAGCACGGTGATGTAAAAGTTCTGTCTTTCAGTAATGACATAGTAATAACATATTCCTCGCAACCAACGCTCCGATTTTTTAAATTTCTGACAAGCATGAATTGTTTACTGTTTGTGTACAAACAATTTTTACTCAAAAAAGATCTACCCTTTTACTTCTAGTTAGTAAAAAGAAAAAAAAAGGGAAGAAAGAAAGAAATGATGAGATAAAAGGGAAGAGGAAAAAGCTAATCTGCTGGTATGGGGCCTCCCTCCCCACCCCCAGGACAGCGCTTTTATTCACATCCTGCAAATCTTCTTAGGGCATCATTTCCCTCACCCATTTCAGAGACCAGCCCGTTATTAAACAGCGCAGAGGCTCTGGGATTAGTCAGAATCTTCCTCCTGAGTGTGGAGCTGCAGCTCAGCAGCTGACTGGATTCTGGTCCTTTGGCAATGGCCAAGACCTACAGTCCTACAGTCAGAAGGTGCTGAGAAATGCTGTTGAGTGAGTGGGGGGTGACGGACAGAGCACCCGAGTTCCCGCGGCTGAGGGGTATTTTGTGTTATGCTGTATTGGGTCACAGCAAAATGCCTCCAAAATATTTTGAAGTATGTGTGGGGCTGCATAACATTTAATTATCAGTATCCCCGGGAGCTGTTCCCATTGCTGTGTGGCATTGGGCCATCTTCTGGGCTCCCAGATACCTGTGCAGCATCTTACCTTTCTCTAGCAAACTGCCCCAAATTATCCAGTTTCTCTTTAATTGGAGACAAAAAAAGACCTTTCTGGAGCATGCACCAGAATTTATTTCTTACTAGAGTTTTGGATTTTTCTGGGCAACTTGCTTACTCTAAATGTTTTTCCCTTCTAGTCTCTGCCTCTTTGCTGATAGACCCAATTAGTCCTATTTCAATCAGTGCGGAGCTCTGGGCCGCAGGTTTAACGGTGGCTTTCTTTGAAGCCTGCCTCATTACATCTGATACTCGGGCGACTGGCCCCTGTTGCCTGTTTGAGAGAGCTACACAAATTGCTTCGTACAGCTCTTTGTTCTCTTCTCTGCTTTCTTTGACATCTGGAGTGTCCAGCTTCTTGTCCAAGGCATTGATATGGGGCTGGAGTCTTGGTGCGGGAGGTCAGACCCTCCAGCGGAGTTGAGGACAATGGGTCCATGCTGGTGTTGGACAGAGGGTCACCTGTGACAGCCATTTAATCTGCTTCTGAATGACTGAAGTGTACTGCACTTCCCAGTGTGACCCCCTGGCTTACGAGAGCTTGGTGGTGAGGTCTGGGACACGGCAGGTGGTGGAGATCCCAGTCCCAACATGGCACCTCAGGCCATGAGGGCAGGTCTCAGGTTTTGAGTAGAAGAGTTTCCTAGTTTCAACGCATGCTCACAGCAGTCAGGTTTGGAAGCCCCAGTGATGTCCCTAAATGCTCCACAAGAACCTCTTCTTCCTTCATAGATACTGTTCTTCAAGCTTTACTCCTGGAGTGCTCCTGTTTTTATATTGTTATTGGTATTGGTCTACTTCTCTTGATCTATATGTTTGGTGACATGTGTGCATTTCATTCTACTCAAGCAGGGCCTAAAACCCCCAAATTTTACCCCACTTCCCAAGCATCCTTCTGTGTATGGACACAGGAGACCCCTGAGGACAAAGCACCTTGCCACTCACGTTATTATGGGAATTGCTGCTGGAGGAGCAGCAGGAGGGCTGCCATGCTCTCTACCCTGTGCTTCTCCACTTAACCTGTCAGAGTGCAAGCTTGAAAAACACCCACAAGGGACAAGAAAGAGGATGCAAGGACCCTTTTCCCATAAATTCAGTTCCCAAGTTCACCACTAACAGCTTGCAGTGGTCAGCAGCACCGGTGGAGTGTGATGGCCAAGGAGCCTGGGGTGCTGCTGCTTGGTGGAGGCAGCGCTGTCACCCTCAGTGCTGGATTATCTCCTGTTCCGTAGCTGGGCGGATCAGGGGCTGGCGTGTCTCAGGAACACAAATTTGGCACGCTCAGCAGCCGAGAGCAGGCTGGAGGGAGACGTCTGCCCAGAGCAGCCAGTCTGCAAGCTGGTCCCTCAGCACGAGGTGCCTCAGTTGTCCTTAGCAGGCACTGTGGTTTAAAACACTCAGGCTGAGGAATGAAACAAAAAACCTAAAAAATACCCTTCTCTGGGTCCCTAGTGTGTAAACGTTGCAAACGGGGGTGAGTGAGCAGCAGGGGCTGTGTGGTGGCCCTGGTTCTGCATGATGGCCCTGGTGCTGCAGAGGTGGCACTGCAGGAGGTGGCACTGCCAGGTGACCAGGCTGGCAGGGATATTTTTGGGGGTTGTGGTGGTCTCCGTCTGCAGCTCCGCACCCCTCGGCTGGAGTGGAGCTGTAGCCCCTGGGACCAGCAGTGCACAACCTCTTGGGCTCTATCTTGGGTAGGGTCGCTCATGTTAGCGCCGTGTAAAATCCTGAATGTGACATTTAGACCGAGGATCTGGACAGGGTGAGGGTTTATCTCCTCTGCACTGGTCAAACGGGTGCCCCGGCGACCTCCACTTCAGCTGTGAGATCCCTGCAGCAGCACGAAGAGAGCTGTATCTCCGTGTGTTTCTCATTCACTCATGAGTTTGCTCTGCCATCCCGACGCCTCCTGAGCTGTGAGTTAGTCTCCCCTGGGCTGGTGCCGCTTTCCAGTGCTGAGGGTGTGTGCAGCACCGCCGCAGTGCTGCTGGTGAGCACCGTCTGCCTCCCCCGCAGAGACGCCCGTCGCCATCTGTCCACAACACGCCTCGCCCCTCCCCACATGTCATCGCCGTGCTTTGTCTTACAGCTCAATCTGGGTTTTTTCGTATTATATTTAATTTTGTCTTGACTTTTAAGGACCATGACAATCTTGGTTTGTGGTACCAGAACTGAACATTCCAGATGTTTCAGTGCAGATGCAGTCCTGCTCTTTACAGAGATTATTTTGCACTTCTAGCACAAAGCTTCCTTTAAAAATTTGTTGTGTTGCCAATGGAATTCAGGTATGAGTAATAATAATTACTCTGGGAAAAATCATAGATCAGTGGCATGGCTAAAGTTCCCTGCATTGAACCCAACTTGAAAAGCTAGGGATATCAAAGTGATGTTGTATGTCTCTGCTGTTACACCTTGATAATTGTGGAAATACTGATAAAATTGTGCATGTTGTGGCTCAGTTTCATTTTCCTCCCTGCAGCTTCTTGTCTAAGCTGACTGATTTAATTTAAGACAAATATCACCTTCAGTAGGAACAGGGACGAGCTTTCAGTCCTCTGAAGATGTGCTCAAGCCACCTTTGTTGTGTGTCATTAAGGCACCATGGCAGGACTTCAGACAGCACCAGCCTCTCACAGGGACCCGGCAGCTTTTGATGATACCTGTTCCTTCTTCTTCCCCCAGACTGGAGAGGGTTTGTCTGCACGAGGGTCTGCTATGGTCCAGGGGTCGGAGGGGCTCAGCCACTGCACCAGTATCCCTTTCTTCCTCTGAAGAGATGCAGGCATGTGGTGTGGATTCATGGTTGGGTCAGCCGGCGGTATGATGGGTGGAATGGGGCAGACTG
>NW_010392313.1:64671-76537 GCF_000710305.1 Buceros rhinoceros silvestris | reverse complement strand
ATGATGGGTGGAATGGTGCAGACTGGGGGGGTTCCAGTGTCTTCACAGCAGCTGGTGGTGGACTAGGCAATCCCTAGACAGCTCTAGGCGAGCGGCTGCCTCTGCTCTCGGGAGGGCTTTCCCTTGCCCATGGCTTTCTTCTCCAAGGTTTAACGCTGGACTAACCCATCCTTTTTCCTTGTAATTCGTGTTTTACTCATTATTTCATTGTCAAGTACATTGATCCCTTCAAAACCTAGTGGTGGTCACTGGCTAGGAGTGCGTGTGTTATTTTGAATCTTTAGAGGTAGAAAATATGTTGGTTCCAGGACCAGAAAACCTTACAAGTTGTTTGTCTGACAAATTAAAGTCATCATCTAGAATGGACAATATTTACAGTATCTCTCTGGTTTTGTTTCCCAGCTTCAGTGTAAATCCTTAGTTCCACATAAATTTATTATTTACCTTTGTTGCTGGAGACCTTGTCTCCTGTTATTTATCATATATATTGTGTATGATTATATTTCAGCTTCAAATTACTGCTGGCAGACAGGACTGTTTCTTGGCACCTCTCTTTATTACACTTTGTACTTGGCAATTCATTTTTCCTGATCAAGTCAGGGTGTCAGACGTGCAGGTTTCATGATTTATTACTCTGCTTCGATACTTTTTGTCTCGAGTATCCAGCTGTTCTCCAGCTGTTGCTTTATCATGTGTCTTAGTTTTAGAAGGCTTTAACTGTACTGTAAAAGCTCTAAGGCAATTCATCTCCATAATCCGGTGCGATTATACTGTGTACTGTAATCACTGCTGGTGGTATTTTTGCTGATCTTTTTTGTGTTGATGACCTATAGCAAATGACAAACATTTCTTGCGCTATTTAGTTGGATCAAAGAAAACTCTAATTTTAGTTCAGGTAGTTTGGAAGTCAAAACAAACAGCACTTAAATATATAGTAAACAGTGAGCAACAGCATTGTGTGTGTCATTGGGGAAATATGTTCGTGCAGAACACTGGTGCCTGCAGCGGTTTAACAGCGATTGTTCAAAGACCCGTTAATTGTTATAAGCGTTATCAGATACATTTGTTTAAGTACATGAGTGAATTTGGGGTATCGTCTTAACATGTAGCCGGTCATCCTAATTCAACCTGTCGATGTTCAAGAGAATTCTGTGAGAGGTGGAGTATTTTTCCCCTCTCAAAGTGTTTAATAATTCCGATTACATTATTTCACACACAGTTGAACACTGCCTAATTTGTGCCTTCAGTGAAAACATTGCATCAAACTAATTGCAGATGTCAGTTGTTCTGCCGTGTTTGATCAAAAAGCTACTTTAGTTCTATCCAGGGGCTTCCTGTTATTTTGTGCCTGTGATGCTGTTTGGTGGTGCGGGGATTTTTCAGGAAGGTCAGCTGACTGTATGCCATCAAAGAAAACAAGCTGGTTTAGAATGAGGAGACTGGAACAGCTGAACAAGCATCGGAGGTCACAGTAACTGCTGAATGATTTAGGAGTTTGGGTTCCATGACTGCACATAGAAGAAAAGGATTTATGTAAAGTCATCTCTCCATCCTCATAGCCTTCTCTGCCATAACAGTAGCATTAATTATCTTCAACTGGGCAATCTTTGAAAGGTAAGCTGAGGTTTTCCGATAGCTTTAGGCCCTGTTGTGAGCCCGTAGGTCTGCAGCGGCAGGGCTGGCCGGGCTGGTCTAGCTGCAGGCTTTAATTTCTGTGTAGTCCCACCCTGGTCATGGAGTTGGTGGGGAGCAACATGAGCTGAGCCTCAGCTTTCTTAATGACAGAGTCCTTGAAACAGGCTTGGTGGCTTCGCTTACAGTCTGGGAAATGCAAATTGATCCTGTTTTGTATGAGGTGGTAAATGGTGACTGCGTCCCTTTGGACAGGTGGTGCAGAATGCTTCCTATTTCGTGGAGGCAGCGTGATGTCCTCATCATTCTTGTGGAGTGTTTTCTTTAGACTGGTTACTACTGACAGGTTTTACAGCTAACATGAGTAAAAGCATCCACCCCACCGTGGGGCTGGTGTGGGAGCTGAGCACGGTGAGCAATGCCCACGCCGCAGCCGGGAGTGGTGACGTACAGCGGCTCAGACAGCAAAGGTGGGCAACGGCCAGACAGGTTTGGGGGGACACACAGCTGGATGTGCTGAGCTGCAGCTGGTGCCACTGTCCTGAGGAGCTGCTGCGCGGAGCCTGTTCTCCGAAGAGTCAGAGCTCCCTCTGCTTGCAGGCAATTTATCCATCGCCTTAATTACCTCTGCGTTGGTAAGGCAGGGTCTCACCGCCAGCTGCACCCAGAATCACGGTGATTTTGAGCTTGCGAAAAAGTAACGTGTTACTGTGATCAGCTGAAATCAGTAGGTGGGCCAAATTCTAGTCTGATGTTAATTAATGACTTTGGTGATACGATGCTAGATAGCAGCGCAGGGTGCTATGAAATGTCCAGAGTTAGGGGCTATGTCCTTATCTCAGTGCAAGAGAACAATATTGTGTGGAAACAATCTTTTGTACCCGGTGGGAACTGACTCGTGTATTAAAGCCCGAAGAGGATTCTTCCTCGTGCTTTAATTGTCCGAAGACGGTATGTCTGCAGCGCTGCCACATCGCCTTCGCGCAGTGACTTGCCTGAATTGCTATTCCCGTCTGTCAGCAGTAATGGAGCGGGGATTATCCAGGGCAGGGGGAGCACAGCCATGCCCTTTGCTAAGCCAGCTCTGCAAAGACTTTTTTTGTGAATCAGCACAGAGTGTTTGAAAGGGGCTGGGACTCCAGCCCGCTCTGCCAAGCGCTCCAACAGTGTAGTTCTGTGGGTGCCTGCAAAGGCCCTTTCATCACAAACAGGGTCCTGAGGGATTGTTAGCTGGAGATGGAGCATTCTGCGTGTTCACACAAGTTCAGCTCTGGGATTTCCCATTTCTGCAAGAATGTTGCCTTATAAATGAGAACAGCTCTCTGAGAGCTGTGGCTGCTGCTTCTGCGGGAAGTCGAGACACTCTGATGAACGTGCAGCAGTACCCAAGGGCGGGCGTATTTCAAACGCGGTGCTGCTTCCCCGCACAGAGGAGTCCTGCTCTAATTACCACTGCCTTCCTGAGGAGATCCCGACATGTCTTCTTGTGCAGCAATTTGTTGACATTTGAATTTTGAAGCTCTTTTCTGGGGGTGTGTGACAGCTCCAGCGAGCTACTAAAAAAGCGCACCCGTGTTTGCAATAACCGGGCAGTTTCGCTGCTTCAAGAAAGATTAAATAAATTCCCTATAATTATGTCGTGCTGTACTTCCCCATGGAAGGACTGTTTGGGGCCAGCAGCGTCTCATAATGCTGTGGAACACCAGTCACTCACTGGGAGGAAAAACATGTCCTTTGTTATTATAAAAAAAATGAAACAAAACCCACTTACAAAGCCAAAAAAACCCCAACACAGAAAAACCCCCTAATCCGTACCAAACCAACCAACCGAAAATAAAGAGAGAAAGAATAAGAGTATTCCAGGCGTGTGTTCAGCCCCGGAGGGGGATGCTGCACAGGGGTGCTGCCTTCCTGCGGCCTCTCCCCAAGAGGGTAAGGGGGATCTGCCCTGGGACGGGCTGTGCTGTGTGGGGTCATCTGAGCCCTTATTCCCCAGCACTGAAGTGTTTGGAACAGTCTTTCTCGCAGCACATGGCTCCTCGCTTAGAGGACACCAAGAGGAATTTGGATCCAAAAGTCAGTAAGCCGTTGTCTCCAGGGTGAATCACTGGGCTTTTGTCAATTTTATGTTCAGCAAGTAAGGACAGAGACTACACTAAATGAGTGAAATTCTTCATGGACAAGGAAATTAGAAGTAAATTAATATTTTCAGGCTTAGGAAATAAATACTGTTGAGTTAAATGCATCCTTGATACACAAAATACACAGGAAAATACTGGTGCCTGGTTATGTAAAATGTTTGTGTGATCAGCATAGATATTTTCCACAAAGCAGCAGCCAGTGTGCCGGTAGGAGCTGAGGGAAAGGCTGTGACGTGCTGGTGGGCACCCATTGGAATTCAGGTCAGGACTCTGCAAAATAACAGGAATGGGGCACGCTCCAGCGCTGCTGAGCACCGTGGGGTGGGAGAGCTGCTCCCCAGCCCCAGCATGAGAGGGGCTGCATGGAAGTCACCCTGAACTGCGGAGTGCCAGTTCAGATCCGTGTTTATAATGGTTATTAATTGCTCAGTTTATACCCCAATTTAAAAAATCTCAGGAGTTGTCAGCTTAATGAATCAGGTTATAACTGCTCTGAACTGAGAAAGATTGAAAATGGAGAGACATAGAGGAAAAGAAAAGAAAATGAAGAGGAAGGCACATCTTCCAGGTGTGGCTGCCCGTAGGTGGTTGAACATTCAGGCGAACAGTGTTGTGCAGCCATGGGGAGTGAGAGCTGGGAGACGATGCTCACAGGAGAGGCGGAGTTTGAAAGAGAGATCTTCCAAAAAAACCTCCAAGCAAGGACAAGCTCCCCAAATCGTCACCCACTGCAGCTAGAAACAGATACTCATATCTGCATAATAAATTAATTAAATACGAGTGTTGGGGAAAGAATATTACCCCTCCTTTCATCTCTGGGTATTCCAAACCAAAGGCGGGGTTCTCTAACGTAAGGGCTCTTCCAGGGCAGATGATGAAGTTTCAACAAACTGCGATTTTGGGAGATTCATCTGGACTTTCCTCTTTACAGCTCACATGTGAGTGCCCCGAGAGAGATGCTGGCCGGGCTGTGTGCGTACCCACCTCCCTGCAAAGCGCAGTGGGGACATTCTCAGCCCAGGGCAGCCTTTGTTCCAGGCTGCTGAAGAAGCCTGATCTTGGCAGGGTTTTACCTTATGGGGTTGACCGCTGGTCCAGTCAGGGGCTGTCAGCTAATGAATCTTCGATTCGTTACTCACTTCTCTTCAACTGCTTTTGAAGGAGCTGACCTGCTGTAGGGCCGCTTCAGCTGGAGGGGCTGACGGGGCATGAGCTCTGCCATGTCCATGCTGCTTTCCTGGGTGAAGGCCAGATGGATTTGCCTGTTGTAACTGAATTATTTTCAGGCAGTAGGCACTGCATTCTCTCTGATTGTGGCTCATGTACCTGAGAGCCGCAGGGTCTTCCTACACCCAGCTGCTGGCTGCTTCAGACTAAAATACTTCTGCACGCTGGTAGAAACAAGCTGTTGGGTTTGTCGTTGGCTTTTTGCCATCACGCTAAGTGTGACATACATAATAGAGGAAATTGTAAGTCTTTTGGAAATGCTGTCTAATTTCCACCACTCTCTTGTGTCTTCTGCATATGGCAGACATGATTATCCTTTGCTGTGGTGGATTACAAGAGGGCTTTACGAAGCCTTGCTCACCCAGATCACCCTGGGCAGCCCTTCGATGCAAAGCACAGCTCCTTTGAAAACTTTGTCCTATTTAACCACTGAGGCCTTACACAGGATAATCATGTAATAAAATGCAAGTTCCTGTAGCCTTTTTGGTAGATATAGCAGCTTTTGACCTCAGGTGGCCTTTTTCCTTGTCGTGTAAGGTTGGTGTATGTTGAGGGCTCCAAGAGTTGCATATGGCAGGTCCGCAGGAGGACTGTGAGTTATTATGCACGGTACTACCCCCCCAAAGAACACCCTCGAGGGCACCATGCACCATCTGTATTTCCTCGGCAGACTAATAGAGATCTCTACAATAATCGTGAAAGCTATCGGATGTGGATCGTTCTGCTTCTCTTGCCTTGCTCTCCTCTCCTGAGCATGTGGCTTCCTGTGCTCCAGGCGAGCTGTCAGTAGGTTTCAGAGTTGGCTGTGGCTGCTGATGGAGCGCGCGGCAGGTGTGGGCAAAGCGGGGGCTTCCAGGCAGATATGCTCAGTGCTGTGGCGAGGAATAAGGTAAATATCTAATTAGGTAGGGCTGCTTTTAGGATACAAAGTCAAAATTGCTGGTTGAACGTCAGTACACAGAGGAGTGGGAGTTAAAGAAATACCTTGTCTGCACTTCCAGAGTGTTTCTGGCCACTGGCTCTTCAGACATTCCCAATCAGCTCCACGTTTGTCGGTTTGCTCAGTTCTTCTCTAAGGCCACTCCCCTGCTCCCCTCCTGCTAGATTCTAGGAAGCCATGGTGCTGCTCACCCATTCCTCTGTTTAGGAGAGTGTGAGAGAACATGTAACCCACAGAGCCATCGCTGAGCGCAGAAAATAAGTGATTCAGGATGTAGTGCCATGCTACGGCATTCACATTTTCAGTATTTGTAGAAGAACTTGGAGAATTTGTTCCCTATTGTGAGGTAAGGAACAGATAACCTAAGGCAGTGCCACCTCAGGTTTTTACTGTTAAAATTGCAGGAAAAAGTGGAAACAGAGAAGAAAACAACTAGAAAAGGAACTTCCATGAAGCCTCCCTGACTCTGCTGGGTGGGTTACAGCCGCACCTTCAGTGAACCTTCTCAATGCATCATCCCATCTTCTCTTAGCTTCCTGTAACCTTTAAACCCATTTTTCCAAGAGTAGAGGAGTGTTGCAAGGAGGAATATTAATTGCTTGATATTTCTTAGATTGAAAGAGTTTTGTAAGGTCAAGTATCTTACACGTTTCTCCATTTTACAGTTAGTTTTCAGTAAATTACCTAAATAATTCCTTTCTCATTTCAGTTCTCGCAGATCTCTGCATCCATTATAGAGTATTCAGCTGAATTTATTAAAATATACAGCCTTTGTGTTTCTAACTCGTGTGCAGGTCAGCGTCACTTTTCAAAGGTAAAAATAGCCAACACAGTGCACTCAGGATGGATCTGACCTGCATCCCCTGTACCTTCAAGCCGGTAAATCCACCTCAATCACTACTAGGGTTTTGGCTTCCACATCATGCTGCGCAGATGCAGATGGGTGGTGCTGAAGGATGCGGATATCGCTTCTGAATTCCACACTTGGATACATTTATGGGAATTGTTCATGAGGTGCAAAAAATGAAATTGTACCAGAATTGAAAGTTTGGGAGCTCCTGAGAAGCGACTTGCTTTGGGTGACCTGAGACAGCATTTTCTCCCACGTTGTACAAATTACAAAGGAAATGAGATTGAACAATGAAACCAGGAACAGCAAAGTCAGGCGAGTTTACTGTATCTGTTGCTTCCACGGAAGTCCAAGCTCTCCTTGCATAGAAGCAACATATTCTGGCTATAAATAGTTCGCCCTGACAGTGATAAGACGCCTGCACAAATACAGTGTTTGATTACGGCACAACTTGTCGCTCTGGATCCATAAACAGTCTCCCTGCACGCGTGCAGCTGTGTTAAAAAAATGGTGTTCAAGTCAAATTTAAAATCCTGCTGGAAGATAAATCTGCTGTAGGGAAGCAAAAGGACAGCTGTACCCTGCAGCTCCACGAGCCCCTCACCTGGTACACTTGGCGATGGAGCAGTGCTCGTGCTCCCAGAAGTGTGAGCCTCTTGCACACCTGCGCACCATGTCCACAGGGGAGCTGGGGGCGGGAGGACTTCACCCAACCTGCCCAGAATGGTCTGACTTCTCTCTGATTTGTCAGAAGCCCTCTACCAGGGCAGAGGACTTCCTGTCTATTTTTTGATTTCACAGTGAGAAGCACAGTTAGGAGCAGCTCCTCCACCTCTCGGCTGCCAAGGGTTCTCTGGATCTGATCTCACCTGGTTCCTTTCTTTGCTTTGCAATGAGGGAGGAAAGTCCTATGTCTGGGAGAGTTCATTCTGAAACAGAGGGGAGCAGTTTGGGGGGGACTGTTAGGGTGGCTGGCATCTTCTAGTGTCCACACGCCCGCCCTGCTGCCCCTGTTTCACCACACCCTTACTGAAGGGGACAATTCACCTTGTGTCTGGCAGTGCCTTTTCTTCCGTTATGGATGTAATTTTAATAAAATATAATTTTGTGTGAGTAGCGGTGCCGATGGTACTTGCTGCATAAGCAAAGGAAGGATTCCTGGGAAAATCTGAAAACCATCATCAACATGTTGTATCCCAAAGCTTTCTGAGGAGAAAAATCTCGATTTTACGATAGTTTAATTGTTCGCAAACTGCTTGTTTGCGAAGAGGTAATTCAGCATCCAGAATGACTAATGTGAGCGAATTGCTGTGCTGAGCACAGAGCAGTTATTTACCATGGTAACCCCGGGAGATGAAGAAAAGTACAATTATTCTGAGAGGTGCTGTAGAACCTGTTTATTTTTTATTCTTACCGTCTTTCCAAAGTGCTTTTTTGCTGTCCTTGTACTGACAAACAAAAACCCAATTAGGTGTATTTATCCAGTTTTGGAGCATCGGGCTTGTAATTAGAGCTTCCTACTAGTCCAGGACTTGGCCAGGGAGGGGTGGGAGGTGATGTCCATGGTTGATGTGGTGTCACCAGGAAAGCCACATTCTCCCTGGCTTGAGGTTTGTGTGAAATCTCTTCTGGTTTGACCCCAGGTGTTCTGCTAGACTAAGGAGGACGCAGGTTCTGGTCTGGTATCGCAGCCTGTATTCTCTTACCAGTTTGCATATTTTGGTTCCCCCAAGCAGCAGCGTATTTCAGTGGCAGAGGAACCTCTGGGGTGTTCTGAAAAATGACAGCTACTTCGGAGGAAACACATCATGACACATTAATTAAAAAAAAAAAAGGCATAGCGCATCAATTCCAAATTGCTGTTATAGATAATAATATATAGTTTTGCTTGGACATTTTCTCAAATTATTCTGAGGTTGAGAGACCCACAGCATCAGTTCTTGTATGTTTTCAGGTTTCCCTTCTTGTGTCCAACTCTTCCACGTGGGGACTTACTGCCTTCTGCTAGAAAAGCAGCTTTGCTGTTCCTCCTACCTTTAGCTTGGTGGTAATTGTCAGTCTGGTGTTCCTCCTGTCTTTTGTTGTCTTCTCCCTGCCCGGTCTCTCTCCCTTTCCCTTTCCGTTCTCTGTGTCAGTAAAATCTGCAGAAGAACCTGCCTAGTGCCTGTCATGAGCACAGTCTGTCAGCTCCTGGGCGCTCCTGGCTGCTATGAGAGGCACGTAGAGATGCAATAATCCCATAAAACCTCTCCAACATGACCTCTACCTCTTGCCATTGAACATGCAGCCCTCATTTTGGGTGGCAGCTTCACAGACGTTTCCCTTCTTTGTCTCGGACCCTCGTTTAGTAGACGTGGGTTTGATCAGCGTCACTAAACACGGAAATAAAAGGATGCTTTTTTTCCCTGAAAGAGGAAAAAAAAGTCACTGCATGGGAGCAGGTGAGAGGCAGAATCTCAAAGGACTTGTTCTCGCTGGTGCCCCTTCTCGTTTGTCCTGAGCCTATTACAGTCAGCAGAACAGAGGAAAGCAAGATGAATTTGTCAACAAATGGAAGTTATTGGGTCCTGTCTTCCTGCAGTCAGCGGGAAGTCGATGGTTCATGCTGTAATTAGGTGATCATTATTAGCCTTTGTTTTTTCCTAAGTGTCTGGGCCATTTCTGTTACAGAATACTTTGAGACAGAATTAAGTGAAATAACGGAATGGGTTGTGACTTTTGCGTCTTTTTTATCGTTTAGAAGTTTTGTTTTAATATTTAACAATATTTTAATATTTAATAATAACTTGAGCTTTTATATGAGCTTGTTATTCTAGACCCTCTGGTGTGATGCTCAGAAGCTGCCCAGCTAATGGGGTTATTAAAATGCTCGATGTGTTGTGGTTGGGGTGGGTAGTTATACACCTGTCTGTGAACAAAGCGGGGCAGACACAACCAGGTGTCTGCTCTTGCATCCCTAAGTCCCTTTGCCAACCACCCTTCAAAAAGTTTGGGCTTCTGACAAGGGTTGTTTAGCTGGGGATAAAGATTCAGGATATTCTTTTCTCGCTTATCAAAGGCCATCGATGAAAATGCTTCCAGTTGCCCAGTGAAAACTGTAGATTTGTGTGGGTATTGTCTGCCTGCGAAAGATGAAAACTTGCTCTTCTAAATATTTTCCGAGCTGTTTTTCTTCTTTTGCAAAACTCACACCTGCATATGGAGTTTTTCTCCTTAGGAAAAACACGCAAGCCAGCACCCCCACCAAATAACCAAATTTATGTGATGAGAATAAACAAATTGTTAGTAGTTTTAGAGCTGTGTTACTCTGGGTGTTTGCTGGAGTCCTGAGGTACAGTTCTGTGGTGCCAAGATACACTCGGCTTAGGAGAAGCTGATCTCCAGCTGCTGGCTTTTTCTGGTGGTAAATTTATGGATGAAAGTAGGTGAGCATCCAAGAAATGGTGTTTAATGAGACCTTCATGGCTTTGTGGTTGTCATATCTTTAACCAGGGTGTGTTTGCACTGATAGGCTTTGTTTGGGGGGCTGCAGATTTTGGGGGACTCTGCAAGCCGGGATTTCATAGTCCTGGCGATGGCTTTTCTCTGTCCTGATGCCACGGTGGTTTGTAAGTCTGTGCACACACAATGAGAGAAAAACCATCTGAAATAGAAACAAATAATGAAACTCAACACCGATTTTGTGGAGAATCTATGAAACCCCAAGTATTCTCACACGTTAATTTCGTGGAGGTGTTTAAGTCAAATACTTCTTCAGCTGTGCCTTTGAAGGACAACCCATATCGGCAGGATGTAGATTCCAGCACACACACTCCCTGCTCTTCTGCCACCCACACCATGAGCCAAGTGAAATCGGGCCGGCACAGACACAGCAAGGAGGTGCAGGACACAAAGAGGGAACTTGCTGTTCCTCCCTCTGCATGCTGCAGGATGTTCCTGTCTTCCTTCCCCAGAGGGGAGCTGCTTCATGAGCTCCTGTCCTGGCTGTTCCTCTGAGTCCCCACTCCCCTCCTCCTGCTTTCTCTTCAGAAGCTGCAGGGAAGAGGGAGCGATCATTCTGTCTGAGACAAACTTTCTGAAAGCTTCACCTCCAGGATTGAGAGTACATGTTTGGTCTTATTTCATTTGGTGGAAACAAAAGATAAACAAGAGCCATATATGTGACTCCATATTCAGTAAGTACACAGGGGGATGCTTCCCAGGTACCCACCACACCAGGTCCCATCAGCAGAGCCTTCTGGAGAATTGCATCGTGAAGGGTTCACATTGGATGTGTTTGCATTGCTGCTTGCTGGAATGGAGTGGGAGTGACTGAGGACGCTTCTGCTTTTTATCATGATTTGAAAATACGTGATTATAAAAGCTCCCAGACCTGTTATAGTATAGAAAAGAAGATTTTTATTTTCCCCTATGCCAAACCATCTTTGATTTTTCATAGCCTCTCTAATATATATTCCCTTTTTGCCATTAATTACACCTAGCAGAACTCTGTCTTTCGAGTGCTGGTGGTCCTTACGCTGCCTCCAGCTGAATATTAGCAAAGTCATAAGCCACTGCAATAAAATTTACTATGAGAAACACCAGGACCAATCTCCATCTGACATTTTCAGGTTTAACGAATTTCAGCTAGTTTAAGCACATATTTAATTTCCTAGATATTGAAAAAAGGGAAAACTGTGAACACTAGTTATCTAAAATGCAATTGAAAACAAAGCTAAAAAAAGGAGGAAAAGGTCCTAGTCACCGTTCACTCTTGTAAGGTTTGTGTGATAGTGGCAAAATAAATCTTTCTTTTTAACAGTTTGCTGCTCTTTTCTGACTTAATATTATTGATACTTCCTTGGAATAATATATACATGCACAAGCAGATATACAGAATATCACGGAATCAAGTTGGTTGGACAGGACCTTTAAGGTCACCAAGCGTTAACCCAGCACTGGACAGCATGTATAACCACACTCAGGGTGAATATATGAATAGATATAGGATACAGGTTCTGAAAAGAGACAGTTTGAGGGGGGTTGAGGGAAGGGAACTCTTCCCACTGTACCTGTGAGCGGTCTGGCTGTAGGGAA
>NW_010392313.1:43273-64605 GCF_000710305.1 Buceros rhinoceros silvestris | reverse complement strand
TAGGGAAAGGTCTGCACAGCACGGGTACCCTGGAGCTGAAGCTGATCCAGCCCAGCTGCTGGCAGCAGAGGTCAGCAGGGGCTGAGCTGGTTTCCCAGCAGCAGTACCTGGGTTGTTTCTGATCCCCAAGCTGGCAGCTCTGCGACCAGGGCACCTGCTCTGCAGTACGTTGTAGCCTGCCCAGCAGACAGACCAGCTCGCAGTGCTGGATGAGTCTATGGATGTCAGGCAGGTTGTGAGGAGGCTGATGTCTGGTTGTATCTGGACTCAGAAGAGAGTAACAGCATCAGTTCCCAGAGATTCGGGACAAGCAGCCTAAAGACCAAGAAGGTCCTTGTAGAGCTCTGCTCCACAGGAGATCGCCAGCTCGCTATGAGGTTCCAGTGGCCAAGGGTGTCAGCTTCAGGGATGCTTGGGACCCTGGCAGATAGGTAGAGGTTCTCTTCTTATCTGAAGAACCAAAATTTGAATAATTCTTCATGAATCCATCCAGTTTTTTCTAGAAACCCCCTTATTTTGCATGTCTCACTGGTTTTAATTTTGGTAAGTTTTTCTCTGTGAAAATTACAATTGTTAATGGCTCTCCTACGTCTTCTCAGGTTTTGGTGCCAGACACGGAGTGATAGTGGCTCCACCCCATTGTTTTCCATAGCACACTCCTTTTGCTTCTCCTCTCCCAAATACAAAATGTGTTTCCTGCTTGACTTGTAAAAAGCTACTCTTAAATCTCCCTTCCAGTCAATTAAATTCATTAATTAAAAGAAGATAAAGATCAGTGAGTAAAGGCTGAGCTAATATATGCTTAATGCATTGTTATATCGTGCTTTGTCAAACATACTAGTAATTGCTCATTTAATTTATTCATTTCATCATTACTGATTTTTGGAGTCAGTTGTCATTTATTTAACGTCTGCTGGTTGCATATCAGAATGTCAGTTTATTATGCTCAATACATTATCTATGACTTGGGTTTCTTTAAACCCCCTAATTGATATGACAGTTCTCACAAAAATTTAGTCCTGATCTGAGAATTATTTCAATCTTAATATGAAAAGGCAGCTCTTTTTGCCGTGGGGTTTTATTTATATGTCACCTTTGCATAATTGCAATGTCACGGGGACTCTTCCTCTCGCAGCCACTTCACTTTGCAAAGCTTTGTTGAAGGCAGTCACAGCCTTTATAAGATGAGGTCAAGTTGTGAAGTCCTTCAGATAACTTCTCCTGGCATGTCGTATCAAGTCATTTGCTTCCTTTGCTCGTTATTTGTGTGCAAAGGAACATGAATCACCATCCCTGCAAAGTAACCTGGGAGTTTTCAACAGCTCCTCTGCATCCAAAGCAGCTCATAAATAAATCCCAAAGGCTGTACATGTCTGTCCATGGGAGAGAGAAATAGAAAGTTTTGTGAATGATTTGAATCCTCATGAAACCTGAAAGCAAACAGAACTGCCCTGGCAACTGTTGAATAACAATGATTCAGAAAGCTTCAATTAAATATATAATTTGGGGAAAGATCTGCCTTGCGCTGGAAGAGGGATGTAGGCTACTGGACAAAGAGTTAGCGCAGATGCTAAACCTTATCCCATCTTCAGAGAACATCTAGCAAAAGCCTAGACCACCACAAAAGACTTTACATAAAATGTTAACACAATTATTTCTACAGGAGACAGAAAGAAATTGATATATTTGAAAAAATGTCAATATCGTAAAGGTCTTGAGACAAATCCATCCTGGGAGACCAGTGTGTTGAATGTTAGGAGCCAATGGTGAGGAGGCTCGGAGGACTGTAACTGGAGTCGATCTATATTACGTGTTTTCCCATAAGGTTTTCATAAAAGGATTTGACAATAAACTTCCAGCAGTAGGGAATTGTGTGTGTGTGTACGTACGTGTGTGCACATGCAGATCTGTATTTACGTACACAAGAATTATATCTGCACCCTCCTCTTTCCTTTGAGTGGCTCTGGGATACTCGGAGGTCTGTACTCAGAAGGTTTTGCTGTAAACATCAAGTCACCGAGTTGGAGAACATCAGGGAATTTAATCGCTTTGCTGTGCACGGGGCGGCTCTGGAACACTGACTGTTCCAGCACTCTGTGAGTGTGCGCTATTTTCTTAGTCTCCTTTCGCCAGGTCATTAAGGAGATCAAAACCCACGGCTATGAACAGCATTCCCTTTGACAAACACCAGTCAGGTTTCTAACCATTTTTGCTCTCTTCCGTGTTATTTCTCACTCATTTTCCTGGCGGCACGGTGCTGCTCGAGCAGCGCAGGCATGAGCTGGCTCGTCACCAGCCCCTTGCAGCTGGCAGGGGGGTTCCAGCAGCTGCAGAGCCGCAAGTCTGCCTGTAGGCTGGCTGGTCCGAAAGGAAAGGCTTGATTCCAGAATAAACACATTATTGCTACGTATTGGCCTTTTCATAACGAGGACATTTCCTAATGTTAGTCTTTGGCTTCTCTTAGGATACGTGCATGTACTGTAATACATGTAGGGCAAGAAATCAGTGGGAGCCTTCCCTCTCATTCATACCAAAACAGCAGCAAAACCGGATCAGACCTTTCTTGGTAGAGAGAAGAAATGACAGTCAAACCACACCACACTCTGGTTTAGAAGAGGAAACTAGGAACGTCTTTGGAACTTGTCTTATTGGTGCTCCCACGGTTGCTCTACATGGATTTGGGGTTTGTGTGAACATGTACCAGCTCTTCCGTAAGCCTGGAAGGGTGGAGTGGTGAGAGGGGGTCAGTTTGGTGGATGTAGTTCAGAAAATGAGAGCAAGGGCACTGAGTCAGAAGACAGGAAAAAACAGAGGAATAAACATAAAATGAGTTAAATGTCAGTCAGAGGGAAGATACTTGTATCCCATCTTCATTTCTGTAATTACTGTAGTGTGTCTCCGTAGTTTACGTTGTTATTTAGCTACTGATTTTAGGCTATAAACTTACTGCCTGATGGTTTAGTATAACTGGATGAACCTGTGAACTAACCTCCAGAACACCTGATACTCAGTCCTTAGGTATGACTAAATATCTTAATATTTGCAGCTAATTCACAATTGAACAAGGGATTCTTTAATGGTGAATGTTGGTGGTTTATTCATTCTCCATTTTTAAGAAGATTGTTTTCTCCAAGTACCAAACAAGTCTGGGTAGAACAGTTACCAATAAAGGCACACGTGAGTACCAGTTTGGGAGACTTAGTTTTGCTGAAATGCCCTTTGCCTGGTCGGCTGTGCCCTGTAATCCTCTGCAGCTTTCACCCAATGACCTGAGCTGAGCTATCTTGGTTTGGGTATTTACTGACCAACAGACTTGACTTTGTGTATAACTGGGAATGGCAGCAATCAGGAGAGAACCGGTGGTCCAGTGCTGAAGAATTCCAAGAATAAGTATTACTGTTAAAAGTTTACGACAGAAAACCAAGAAAAGTCATATGAAAAGTAGTCTGTGGAGGTGAGAGAAGTACTTGAAAGAAGCTTAACCGTAGATTACCCGATGAAGAGCATCATGTCTGGTAGACACTGTTAGAAAACATCATCTTGTAATGGTGCTACAAGAGAAGGAACAAACCAGTATCTTGAAACAGTTACCACCAGTATCTCGAACTAGTTACCACCAGTATCTCCTGCTCTGTGCACTGACCAAAGGAGGTTGGGCTCAATCATCTTAAATGTCTTCTCCAACCTACGTGATTCTGTGATTCTACAAGATAAGATGTCGAGGGACAGTAGCTTTCTGGAGGAGGAGTCACGGTGTGCCATCCCTTCACAGAAACTCTTGTAGTTGTAAGAAGTTGATATAGAGTTACTCTTAACAAATGTAAAAATCTTTTTCCCTTCATCCATGTCCCTTCCACCTAAGCTGTGAGGAAGGTGCTCAGAGCAAAAGCAACGCGCTGGAGCTGGGGCAGACCTCGGGGCTTTCTCTTCTGCTGGGCCTGCGTTTGTCTCTCTGTACAGACCACAGGCTGGCAGAAAGGAACGTAGGTCATGAGCCAATGTTACCGAGAGCTGTGGTGTCAGAGGAGGCTCTGAGTGTTGATGGAGTCCATCTTCTGGGTTTGCTATTTCTCATAGATATTTCTATATGACAGCAGCTCTGGACTAAGGCAATTCTTATCCAAATGGGTAAAATTTTGTATGAAACCTGAGAGGAGAGTTAAGGAGGAGGTTACAAGTGTATCTAAAAATAGATTGTACCACAATTGTCTTTGCCTGGACTTCATCGATGTCAGCAATTTTAATTCTTTCTTTGGAATATTCAATTGAGTTCTAAACTTTTCATCTGCAGCTATAAGCTTTTTAAAGAGACAAACCAGTAGGAACCATGTAGGCGTTATGAAGAGCAGTGGTAAGAGTAGTACAGTAAGTTTAGAAAAACCACGGAGTAGGAAAAAGGGTTCACCCTAAGACGCAGAAAGACATTCACAGGTGAACCGCAGGCGGCACTGCTGGCATCCTCTCTCCGAGAAAGCTCGGGGTCCGATTGCTGTGGCTGTAACTCAGGCTGGTACAGAGGCTGTCCCTGTCAAGGACACTGGTATTTGCTCTGAATGTCAGGCTTTGATTTATCTTCCACTGTAATATTACTTGAACCTGGGATTGTAAACAATAATTACCTGCCGTCCACTTGGCCGGTGTCACGGTACTCCATGCATATCAGCGTCTTGCAGATTCCTCAGCCATTTTGATCCACCTCCCAGAGCTTTTCATAGTTTGTTCTGTAATAAAAATGATGGATACACCACTCTTGTACTTCGGGTTTTTTTTTTATGCCTTGGAGGTGGATTACACCCAAGGTCACCCTGGCACCGAAGACTTCATTCTGAGGGTACTTTTTCTGCTTTACCATTGGTTGTCTTAATTTATTTTCTATTAAACCAAAGCATGTTTCCTCCGTCTACAAACAGAAGGCAGTTTGGGAATGTTAAGTTAGTATCTAGGTCAGGATACAGCTCCAGTGTTTTAAAAGAGCTAGATGAGCAAATCTCTGGATAATGTTTGGGTGATTTTGCTGTTGTTGGGTTTGGTTTTTTTTTTTTTGTATAGGTATTAAACTGCCCCTGAAAAACAAGAACGTTCAAAACATCACCTTTAAAATGTGCACTCTTTGTTCTCTCATCTGCAAACACAACACGTGTGTTATTTTGGTCCTAATTCTCACTTCACTTCTATTAGGGAACGATTCAAGCACTATCGCTTTGTGTTGCTGCCAGTTTTCATGGCATTTAAGTAAAAACCAAACAGGTGCAGAACCTTGCAGGAGCCATCATAGTTGGCTAGTGGTTGAGATAAGCTATGTGCAGCCTCTGCGTATTTCTGGAAATACTGCTTAGAAACTTGTCTTAGAAACTGGAAGAGTCATCCCCTCAGCACGTGGGGAGCCTTTCCTATCACAGTATTTCTGCTGTGATCGCATGTTGTTGGATTGGAGCTAATAGGAAATACGTGAGAAAGCTGATTTTCTGATGGTGTATTTGCAGGGAATGGCAAATGGAATACGTCCACACTTCCTACCTATCCCAGGGACGTGTTTTACCAAGGCTGCTTACTTACGAAATGGGGTCCTGTGTCCTTTGCCCCTCTTTTTCCCACTCATTGAAACATTCTCAGTTTCTCCCTTACCCCCTTACTGCCTGCTGGGAGGAGATGCTGGGGTCAGGAGCTGTGGGACCTGCCGGGACCTGGAGCTGCTGGGACCAGCCCGGAGCTGCCCACCTGCATGGAGTGTTTGGAAAGCCTGACCACTTCAGCAGCTTGATGCCATCTGTCCAAAGGAGATGGAAAAAGCTGAGCTGCTCCTGCCTCTCGCAGTCTGGAAGCATTGGTAGGTGTCTTTTCTCTTCCCTGTAGAGTTCTTCTCTTCCTTGAACCTGCCATCCTTCAGCTGGATTTGATGCAAATGGGCCAGTGGGTTCAAAGGGATCAGAGGGACAGGCAGGCGGTTATAGCCCCATGACCTGCACCTGGTCCAGGGAACAAAGTGGAAAGTATTTCTACAGTCAGTTCATGTGAACGCTGTGGAAGAACCTCAGTTTCTATGGAAATTGGGAAAGTTGCAGCATTCCTCCTTTAAGTTTCAGAAATTAGTTTGTGTTGTAAATTCTTCTACGTGCAGGGTCACACTCTTCCTTGGGCCACATCTGTGCGCAGCAGGATGTGTGCCGCTTCATGGAAGGAAGGAACACAGGTCTGACCTTCCCTAGATTTGTTTTATCTGAAGCCAAGCCATGTGTCCTCCATTTCTGTTCCTTAAGGAAGGGAAAAACTGAGTTTATCATCTGAACGTGAAGCTGCTGAAGAAAGAGGTTTCTTAGAGTAGTAATGTTCCTGTGGCTGCAGAGGTGTGGCGAGTCCTGACCCATCACTGTGGTGTGTCAGCAGCCTGAGATGCTCTGCTAACCTGCGCCAATTGCTGGTAATTACTGCTCCTCTGATTCGTTTACTGATACTGGACTTAAAAGACAGATTGCCTTTGGTCCCCATAATGAATTGTAAACTGATGCCAATGCCTTTTGGAAAAGATGTGAGGTCACTAATGATGCTTAGCCAGTGAATTGAAATTGCTAGAGTCCCTTTTTGGGACTGGGTTGGCAAGTTGTTTGTTTGTAAGTAATGAGAAATGTGTATTACTGGAATTTTTCTTTTAAATTATTCTATTACAAAGAGAAGTTGCTGTAGGATAAAGTTGTTGTTATGTAGGAAGAAAATGAACATGACAGCCGTGTTGCAGACTCAGTGATCGGTATAGATTCAAGGAAATGATAAATGATAGGATGCAGAGTAGAAATCCAAATGTTTGACAGTTTTTATAATAAAAAGGCAGTTCATTTTGTATTGAAAAACTGGTCAAATTTTTAAAAGTTCTGGAAGCAAACCAGGTAGCATCCTTAAAAAGGAGTGAAACATCCAGTTTGTCTGGATGAGGACAGCTGTGGAATAAAAGATGGATGTGGAGAGGTCTGTTACAGAGATGCAGGTGATGCTTTTGTCATGCAGGCTCAGGGAGCGCTGGGTTTGATGGACCTGGACTGGGATTGATGGAGAGAGGGTGCAGGACTTGGAAATGTGGGCAAAGGGCAGCTGTAAGGGGTATTTTAATTCCCACTGAAATGAATGTTGGCCAATTTGGGTCTGTGCCCTGCCATGGAGACCACGACCATGTATTCCGCAATGTCTTGCTGTGGCATGGGTACAAGGTCTTGTTGTGGCCGTTTGTGAGCCATAGAGGAACACAACAGCTCCAGCTCTGCGCTCAGAGGAGGAGACCATCTTTCACTGATGTCTTCCCTACCACGAGTTTCACCATCAGCTGTAAAACTGTCACGAACTGGAGAAAAGGGTTGGATTTATTAAGAGGAATGAGAAACTTCTAAGATGGTGATGATAGGACTGCAGAAACAGCAACCTGGAGGCAGCAGCTGCTGGACTGCCGGAGCCTGGGGCAGGGTCTACACCTGGACCAGCACCACCCCTCACCCCCCCCTGCAACCCCTGTGCCCCCCCCCCCCCCCCCACCCCGCCTCTGGGGAGCTGAGCCATGGCCAGGGCAGCAGGGGTCATGGGCAGGAGTGGGGGTGATGTTCAGGCTCCAGTTGAGGCACGTAAGAAAAATGTAAGTGCAAAAGTATACTTCCCTAAGTCATAGCAGGATTTCCACAGGTATTTTGGAAGCTGTGTTTGGATTAGGCTGTCCAATCCTGATCAAATAAAACCTGGTGTAATTGTGGTGAAATACGTATGACTAGTGAATAAAATTTTACATGCTCGCATGGAAAAGCTCATCTACAATCCCTGGGTTTAAATCACCATGCCAAAGACCTGACTAGACTGCAGGTTTTTAAACGTTACAGCCTGTTCACGGACCACTCATAACCACAGAGTAATTGTGGAATATGCTCTCTGGTTTGAAATATTGGCCCAGACAGCCACAGAGTGAGTGAAGTTTAGTATTTCGTATTAAATCACGTGGAAGAATTAAGATTTTATCCAAAGCAATAAGAAAAATGACATTTATTTTGCCAGAGCAGTTTTTAGTATAGTAGCTTTCCTTCAGTGTTACATGTGGTCAAATACGGCACCAAGCGTTCAGACTACTCATCTTTAAATTAATTACTCTTGACTGAAAATGTGTCATCTTGTGTTACTCTAAAGCAACAAAAAGCTGCGTGAGTCTAGTCAATGGGGAGCAGCTTGGATTCCTGGTAGCTGTTCCCTCTGGAATTCGTAATTACAGCATTCCGGTTCTCTTCTCCGGGAACAAAAGGGTCCCTGTGGCCAGCGTGGGCAGTCCAAGCAGCCTGGCAATGGAAACAGTGGTGACCTTTGATGGTGTGAGTTACTTGGTTCTGGAGAGGAGGTCATTCTGTGTCAGCCCTTGGCGAGAGCTAGCAGAGACTTAACAAGTTAATCTTTTATACCCTTATCCTTAAAGTGAGTCTAAATCCTTTTGTCTTTGTTCTGCATTTAGATAGATCTGATGGTTCAAAAATCTCTGAGATTTCTTTCTCACAAAGGCACAAGACTTTTAGATTTTTTTATGTTCTCAGATGATTCCTTTAGAAATGCCGTTCTCACCTTCAAGAGGAACCAATGAATGGCACGTATAGCTCAGCTGAGGAAGCGATCATCAAAAAAGGAGAAAGGCAGACTGAAGAAAAGAGCTTACGATGAACATGCACAGGTCCTTGCAAATGAAAATACCTGATTTGATTTTACGCCAAACATGCCTTTAGCCTCCGAGGTGGAACACAAAGGGACTGTTGGTGGATGGGCAGAAATCTTCGTAATGGTGATGGTCCAGGTTGAACAGAACAGTGACGGCAGTACGGTAGCCCAGGGCCTGGGAGAGCTTTGGCTGAGAGACACTGGGAGTAGCTTAGAGAAAAGGAGTTGGGAATAGTGGTTTAAATGTTTATTTGGTTTAGATATTATTTGATTACTTTCTTCCCAGGAAAAAAACAGAGGGGAAAAAAAACCCCAAACTACTAAGTGCAACAGAAAACCAGATGGAGCAGATTTATAAGACTTTCAGCTGTTTGTGTGGGGGCTGGACTGGCCAACGCGGTTATTTCCTTCCACACTGCACCGTGCTGCACCAAACCCCTGAATGCCAGGAACATCGATGTGCGTTTCATCAACAGCTCTGTAAATTTAGTGTGATTGGTTTTGTTTAATTTCTGTGAGAACAGGCACAGGCCAGGCCCAAACACCAGGCAATTATGCTAACGACTTACACTGGAAACTAATTTAAACCATAAATAATGTATTATTGACCATCAGATTACACTCCAGCTTAGATTCGATTCCTTCATCATTTTGCTGCTGGGACAAATGATCCTCTTGGGAGGTTTAATTGGGGCCCCTTTGGGATGCTGGATGCTGGCAGTAGGAGTGAGTTAGGCGCCTCAGCTCCTGCACGACTTCCTGCACCTTTTGAGTGACCTAAGGTTGTAGCCAAGTTCCTTACCCTGCTGTGACCTCAGCACCACAAAAAGAGATTCGATTCCTTCATCATTTTGCTGCTGGGACAAATGATCCTCTTGGGAGGTTTAATTGGGGCCCCTTTGGGATGCTGGATGCTGGCAGTAGGAGTGAGTTAGGCGCCTCAGCTCCTGCACGACTTCCTGCACCTTTTGAGTGACCTAAGGTTGTAGCCAAGTTCCTTACCCTGCTGTGACCTCAGCACCACAAAAAGATGCTGAGCTCCAGCTTTGCCGTGGTGTGTCCCCACCTCTGTAGTGAAGGGGGGGCATCTGTGTGGGTTCAGCGAAAGCCACCCTTGATGCCACGTCCTCAGAGCCTGTCCTCCCCAGGGCAGCAGCAGGCGAAACGGGTTGAAATTCTCTGATAACTCAGTCGATGCACCAGCTCCGTGTGTCAGCGTGGTGAGTGGACAGCGAGACGGGGCTGCAGCCGGGTGATAGTGCCAGCGCCTGCGGGTGGGAACAGCAAATTTGGAATTGACCCAATATCCCGAACTTTGAGAACATGAACCCCTGGGGAAAATGCCAGGAGTCTGTAGAGGTTAAGTTGCTAACAGCTCTGCGAGAAGCTATTTCATCTCCATTGCTGGAGGCTCCATTGTGGATGGAGCAGCGACGTTTCGGCTCCCACTGTCCCAAATCAGGGGTCAGACTGTTGTTTGTCTGGGGCGTTGCTTGTCTTGTTGTACAGCGTTGCTTGTGAGACAGGAGCCTAACTGACAGCAAAGCCACTCCCCGGCCCATGCCAGCATCACCCACAGAAGGCAATGGCTGACGATGGCCCTTGTCACTGGCCAGTGCTCGTTGCCTCCTGGGCAGCGGAGCCAGCATCTGAGGCCATGGCAGCGAACCCGTGGTGGCAGCAGGGGCAGGACCCACCGCTGCTTGTCAAGGACAGCCTGTCTTTCAGGGAATGAGGACAGCAAAAGGCTTTTTTTCTGCTGCCTTTTCCTCTTGGTGACGAGGCCAGGCTCCCCACCTTCCCCCTGCTTAAGCACATGAGAGCAGTACCAAAACTTCGCAGGAGGCACGCGCTCAGCAGCTGGGAAGGGTTTGTGCTGGACCACGGGAAATGTTGGCTCTCCTTGTTTTACGCAGCTGATGGGGAGAAGGTGATGTGTTCAAACACATACACACCACTGTTGGGTTCTGTGTAAAAGTGTAAAAACACTTCCTGGGTTGAGTCCCAACGTTTCCATCCCAAGAACAGCAATACCCTTGGGGAGGTGCCTCATGGGACAGAGTTAGCATCAGGTTCCTCCCTATGTTCCTATCGTGTTCGTGTTGGTTCGTCCCCCACGTAGCCATTATCTATGGCTGTCGATTACGTCGTGTAAATGAGATGGTTAATCAGGGGCTCTTGCCCTGCTGTGCGCTGTGAGAAGGGCGCGTGAGGCGTTCTGCTCTGCCGTGACAACAACGTTAAGTGTCTGTGTGCAGAGTCAAAAGTTTAGGAATAAAAGAACTCATGCTGTGGAAACAGGGAATTAAAAGGCTGTGTGCGACGCTGTCCCCTCACTCGCATTGCGGTGTCTGCGTGCCAGCAGCTCTTACAGCCAACAACTCCACCACAGGTGATTTTGGATGATATTTCGGTTAAAGAATAATAAATTATTCTTTATGTTTGATCTCAGGAGCGAGGAACAGCCAGTTAACAGACAGAATGTCAGCATAATCCTCCTGGAGCCAGTGCTCTGTTAGTTCCAAGCTCGTGAACACACAGAGCATACCCCTGCCGCATTGTATTGTTTATTAGGATTATAATTTTTTTGGCCAATAATTGTAATTATTTATCACAGCTATTTCTTTGTGCTGTGTAGGAATGCACAAACAATTGACTAATTGCTTCAGACCGTCAGCCAGAGAGAAAGTGCTCAGGGCGTCTGGGTCCCCACTCCAGTAACCTGGGGGGTTCTGTTGCCTTTCGTACGGTGCCTGGCGTGGTCCCTGGGAGGGGTATAACCATGGTACAGCACCCGCCGCTGCCGCTGGGCTTATGGCTTAGCCCTGGCTTAGGCACCCGTAATTTCAGACTCTGTTGAGGACATAAGACCATGGCTGTGTAATTTGGCATCATGGGTTTTATGAGGCTTCTCTGAGTCCCCCTGTGTCAAGAAGCGTCTCAGCTGACATTGGTCAGGTCATTGCTCCGGTGTGACTGAGTCTTGTTAAAGACACCATGATGCTGAATGTTCTGCCAGGAGCATTGGAAATATAAATGGTTCGTTAGTATAAATAAACACAAGCTGCTGCTGTTCCTCCCGTGGTGGTTTCATGTGATTTCTCTCAGAAACCTTCTGAGAACAGGAGTTCAGGTTTAGGTGTTACGTTTCCGCATCTGGGGAGTGTTTCAACTTTCCTTGACCTTGTGAAACTTCTGCTGATAATCTGAAAAGACTCACCAGTCTTTTACAATAATTTGATAATTTCTCCCCCAAATTGCTTGCTAACAGTATGACCAGTTGAAAGAGAAAGGTTAAATTGCACAAAGCTCATTTTTGAAGGCGGCGATAATTCACCCCATCTCTTCCAGGTCTGCCTGGAAATCAGATTGTCAGCTGCCATCAACATGCAGAGCCTCAGGCTGTGCAGCTCACACACTGGAATTTGTGCATTTGAAATCAAAGCTTTGCAGTGCTAGAAATGTCATTCTGAACTCCGCTTTTTTTTTTTTTATATATATTTTCTTTTGGAAAAAATTCCATTCAAACAGAAACATTCCAGAGAACAAAAATGAAATGTCATCTTTTATATCTTTTAAAGCCTTATATTGTGAGGACATACCATAGCCAGCACCACCCTTTAGACTGAGAAAGTTTCTGCACGTCAAGAATTTTACCATGGAACATTGTATATTGTCTTCCGAAAATGTCACTCTTTATGCACTCTTGCTGGACTGAGTGGAAACAAGAGCTCGCATGAAAACATCTCCATATTAATATTTCATCTGATGTTCATAGTAATTATAATCAGGGTTAATTCTTTCAGGCTGGCAGCAGATACTATGCACTATGGGAAGTCTAAGTTATTGATTTGGGGGTATGGGAGTGAATGTAGCCACGTTATAGAGCTCCAGTGAACTCCAGAAAGGGGGGGAAGATGAGGAAAGACGTCTCCAGTCCCAGTATTGGGAGGGACATCTCCAGTCCAAGCACTGGGACCGCTTGCACTTCCAGTGTCGGTTCCCAGCCCTGGGTGCATCCTTCTCCTCCCACCCTCTGCTGTCAGCAGGGCAGTGAGGACCTCACTCACCCTTCCCAGCCCTCCACCCTCCTGGACCTGTCTCCAGCCCCAAGGGAGAGGGCGAAGAAAATGCGAGGAGTGCGGCTGCCTCCTCAGGCAGGGCAGGAGCCTGTGAAAATGTTTTGGCTCCCCAGAAAATGCCCTTTCCACTGATCCAATAGTGGAGACTGGAGTCCCAGCTTGGGCCCAGAGATGAGGATGCCTGCAATGGGTTATAAGAACATTTTCTTAGCATTCCCACACTTTGGAACGGGCTCAGGAAAACGTGGGAATGCACAAAGCTCCCCCTGCTTGAGTCACGGCTGAAGGGTTGTGACTTCATGGTTTTCTGTGAGTGTCTTGGGGCAAAGAAAATGACTGAATATGAAATGCAGCCATTACAAGAGAAATTTCAATTTTGCAAGGGCTAGAAAGCAGCATTAAGCTATAATTAAAAAGTTATTGGAAGCCTCCACAAGGCTCCAATTCAATTTAATTAATGCAGCTCTACCTCCGTCAGAAAGGCAGGAATCATTACAGTGGCATTTCAGAGGCTGCACAAATCTGGATTTTACCTATTTTGAATGGTAGATGTAATTATAATTTTCTCGTATCCATCCCGCTTTTCTTAGCAGGAGGTAAAATTCTGCAGAACTGGACGTTATAGCGGGTTCAGCACTGCTCATTATTGCGCTGGCCCAATGATATCAAGGGAGAAAATTTTACAGCATTATGCACAAAAGTTCTGCTTAAAAACAGGAGTCGACACAACTTGAGCTGGTTTGCATATTAATAAAAAAAGAATTCGGGCTGTTGAAGCCAGGAATTAAACCCCACTGTTGATTAGCTTCATCATTAGCAATCAGTGCGTGTTATTTTTCTGTCAGACCTCTTTCTTGTACAGACTTCCAGAGACTGTTTAATAAGTAGAAGGGTTCAGATGGAGAGAGTTTCAAAGGTCGCTAGCTACAAGCGCCATAGTTATCATGTTGTATGTGCTTTCCAGGTGCTTCACCTTCGGGACAGCATACTCTAAGTGGTCCTTGAGCAAACTTAGCAGCTGCTTTATGCTTAAGTAGTTTTTTTGGGGAGTCTGTGAAATTCTGAAGGGTGGCACTGGTCAGTCCAGAAGGCCGGGCACTTTTGGACGATAAGGTTTTGTATCTCTTCTGTGAAGCCTCAAAGGTGAGTTCTTACTACACCACGGGCTGAAGACGGAGAGCAGCGCTCTAAACACAGGCATGCAGGGCTGCCTGCTCCAGATCCGAGCCCTGTGTACACATAACTGCCTTTCACCCTGAGGCTGAAAGGTGAAGGGTGGTTAATGAGACACGAGGTCCCAGTTTCCCCCAGTGTAAACACAGGGAACCTGCCTGGCTGCCCCAGAATCCTCCTGTGTGGTCTCCCAAGGCTTGGCCAGCTCCTGCCGTGAGGACCAGGAGCGCAGAGCTGTGCTTTGGTCCCTTGTCCTGCCGGGAGGCATCACGCAGGCTGCTCTGCGACACCCCCTACGAGCTTGCTCTGCCCTGTGCTGCCAGCCTGCTGCTGCGGTTCTGGATTTGGTGTTCTGGTGTAAGTGTGACCTCCGTGCTGAGCCCATGCCCCGGGACTTGTGCATGAAGCTGCGGGAAAATAACTGCACAGCCAATCTGGTATTTCCCTGCAGCTAAAGAAGGCAGAGTGCGAGCTTTCGTACAGAGCTTGGGGCTGTATTGTTGGAGCCTCCTCTCTAGGCACTGAGAGAGAGAAAATTATCCTTATTAGCCTTTCTTTTTAAAATACTTGCTGTTTGATCTTTTCTATGCAGAAGATCCAATTAATACCCTTTGTGAGGGACATTTGTTCGGTGGTTGGGAATATCTTCCTGCTGTATTATTTGTTAAAGGTTTCTAAGATACCAGTTGTGGTTGTTCCGGCAATCTCTGCAAATCAACTGATTTTAACTGAGTTCAGCTAGATTATAGTTAAGATACTCAGATCTGGGTCTTCGTTTGTGCTTTTTCAAATTAATGATAGATGCCATTCAAAGGCGGCCACGTTCTCAATAATTAGGTGCCTTTTTTGTAGAATAGGTACAGCTTAAGACCAGCAAATGGATTAAATGGATTCACTCTCAGCCTAGGAAGTATGTTACCCTTCTAGGAAAGCGTAGCATAGCCCCATACACACCTAATTTAGTGGGAGTATTTTTTGTTTATTTCTCATCAGCATTACAGTGATGTTATTAAAACAAATCTATAATTTTTACGTGCTAGATGGATGAAGAAGTCATTTTCACGTTACACTATTAATATATATATATAAAAACAATGTAACCGTTTAGAAAATCAGACATAATGTCATGAGAGCAAAAACCTAATCCGAAACCTGAACTTTCCTTTAGTTGAAATTGTCAATAAATCCTAGAGAATAAAGTTGTTGGGCTGTTTCTTGCAATTGTATATTTTATAAACCCAAGGCAAGGCACAAACCTGGAAACATGATCGTAGGTGATACATGGGGCAGAGGATAATCTGCTGTGATTTGCTTACACAAGGGGTAGGTTTGCCAAGCGGCATGTATGTTGGATTGCACATCTTAATTTTTTAGCTTAGCGCTCGTCTCAGTCATCTCCTGCTGCTGGAATTTATAGATAAAGATGGAAGTACCCAATAGTCAATATGTTTTAATAAACGACGTACACTTACATGGGGGTGGCCTTTGCCAGAACCGTGATTTCTCGTCCCCTGTGCCGCTCCTTTGCAGGTCTGGGTTAGAATGGGTCCAGTTAGAACAGTGCTTTCAGCTCTCCCCGCTTTGCTGGATCACGCAGTGTCAGTAATCCAGGGCAGACACCTGCTGTCATTTAGATTCTAAATTACAAGAAAAACACTTTTCCATTCTGTGTGATTTCTCAAGTCTGATAAAATAGCTCTAGCTGTAATTTTTTTTCCCAAGTGAGAACGTAGCAGCGTAATAGGAATTTGCAGCATGTTCACTCCGTACTGACTGGGTTGGGGTATCTCAGTGTAATCAGCCAGTTGGAAGTGCCAGTTGATTGGTACCTTCCCATTGCCGTTGCACACAGAACTTCCTGTCTTTGGTAAGAAAATACAAACAGCGGTCACTGTTACCGCATGGAAAGATCAACACGCAGCCCTCGGGGCTCTATTTCCCAACATAACAGTACAGATGTTCGCTGTTCTGCATGTCCTGGTACAGCCTTTCTTAACTGGCAAACCTGAGCTTGTAGGGGTTCGCCGGAGTTAGGAACTCCAAAGTTTTCCGTTCTTCCCATGCCTTGGTGTTTCCCTAGCAGCCTAGCGCTGCTGCAATTTCCAGGAGTTTTATGAGTGCCTATAATTAATTGATGAGACTTGGGTGCTCCAGTGCAGGTTTTATTTTCTTCTGTGGTAAAGCCCCGCTCTATCAGCAAGCAGGAGGTCTCTCTGCAGTCACTCGGGGAGGGGAAAGGAGCCCTGTGGCTAGCCGTGCCAGTGCTGGGCTGTGGCCGCAGAGGTGCCTTCACCGCGGGGCTGGGAAACGACATTCTTAAGAAACGACATTCTTAAGGTAAACGTGGTGGGATAGAAGTGCTGCGTGAGCGATGATGAATGCTGTGTCAACAGCAGTATCCACGTCTTTGTGTTTAATAGGCTTTGATGGACTTTTCTTCCATTAATTTGTCTAATTGCTTTTCCAATCCATTTATGTGTTTGGCTCCCACAGCATCCTGTGGTAATGAGTTCCACAGTTTAATTATATGCCATGCGAAAAAATACTTTCTTTTCTTTGTTTTGCACCTACTGCCTAATTCTTTCCTGACAACCCTTTGTTCTTGCATTTTGAGAAACAACAAATGATTGTTTGTCATGTTGTGTTTTTGCTGCCATACATGATTTTCTATACGGCTGCTACACCATCCTCCCTTCCCCACACTGAATAGGGCTTAATTTTATCTCCCTTTGAACAGAACCTCTTCCAATTAGTAAATCATTCTTGTCACCTTTTTCATACCTTTTCTAGGTCTTCTAAATCCGTTTTGAGATGGGATGCCAGATGCGCAAACTGTGGCTCTCCCGTGGATTTTCACTGGCATAATGACATTTTCCATTGTCCTCATCGCCTTTCTGTACAATTCCTGCCTGTACCTTTGCTTACCTTCTTCCCTCCCAAGCACTAAGCTGATGTTTAAAAGCATCCACAAAGACTCCCATCCTCCAGGGAAGTTTTTTGGGTGCCACTATGTAATTTAGTGACCTTTCGGTTTGTGTGTGTGGTTGGGGCTGGCTTGCTCATCCTGGTGTTACCTTGTTACCTCCATCACAAGGATGAATTCAGCAGCACCCAGCTGCTTGTCCAGCATGGAATTCGCAGTAGTGGTCTGTGTGGTTGCTTCTGGGGCCGCTCTGAAACATTGGTGTCGCACCCTCTTCCCTCCATTCCCCTAATACTGAGGCCAGCTGAAGCGTCAAGTAAGAATCAGCAGTTCAGTTTCCTTCAGAAGCTGGTGTTTAAGTATTTCTGTAAGACACATCATGATGACGGGAGGTGAAACTATCTCTTTTTTCTTTTTTTTTTTTTTTAATAAATACCACCTTGTATCACAGGGAAGCAGATCATGTGAATGATGACGTGCCAACAGAATAAACTCATCCTGCGTTCACATACATACATACATAAGTATGCCCAGCCAGATAAAATAACAGCTCTCTGCTGTGAGAAATACAAGGAATGCAAAGTCTTTGACAGAAATGAATCCTTTCAGATGACGAAGAAATTAAGCTCAGGTCACCAGCAATGACGGGATTTCTGGCAAGCCCTGTAAATGCAATGTGTTGTCCCTAATGGGCAGGCAGGTCAGCTTGTGGCTCTTAGTAAGTGCTGAGGGGTAAGAGGTACCTCTTATGACTGAGAAATGGTGAAATTACTACAATGAGATTCATAATGAAATAATTGGTGGTTTTGTTCTTTCCCATCACTGCTTAGGTGAAAAGTACTTTGGAGAGTCTCCTGCCCATTTTCTAGAGTGAAAAGCCAGCAGCCTGACAGGAGAGGCTCTGAGGCTCCACATCCAGCTGAAACACTTCAACATGGTGGACTGCAGAGTCTTTATATTTTTCGAGAAATATATACATATATATATTCCAGAACTAAGTTCCTTCTTTAATTTGATGATCTTAGGAAACCACCTCACTGTTATTCTAACTCAAGGGTGCCTTTTAGCTGATTTGTTCCTAGACCTGTTTTATCTTCCTCATCAGTTAGATCTTCTAATGTTCCAGCTAGTCTAAAAGAGACCATAAAGATCGTTAAGGTTCCTGCTCGTGCTTTGAATACAAAGGGGAGTGGAGTAAGGGCAGACTGTGCCTCTCCCTGGGTGCAAGAGCTCCACCTGCCCTCCGTAGAATCATACAACAGTTAGGGTGGAAAAGACCCTGAAGATCATCGCGTCCAACTGCTAATGCAGCTCTGCCAAGTCACCACAAACCCATGTCCCTAAGCACTACCTGTCATGAACATCTTCCTCTTCTGCTCCTCTCCTTACATGGGGCAAAAGCTCTGTTTTTTCACAACAAATGTCATTGTGGTCTCCTTCACGTTTTCTAGGTAGAAAACTCTTATTCTACTATTTATTTCACATCCACAAAGGCTGTCACCTCCTTGCCTCCTGCTGGTTCTTGGAACAGCGGCTCAGCTAGATCTCCCATCAGGGCGGCTCTGCAAGAGCAGCTGTGATGGTTGTACACAGTCCCCTTCATCCCCTTTTTTAACTCTTTCATAAGTTGTTTCATCTCAGTTTCACAGCATGACTGTCTCATTGTCTCCAGTTCTGGAGCGCTGCTGTAAAAGAAGAGTTAACTGGGTTAACCCCAATTCCGAATTAGACACCTGTAAATAAAAAAAGTTTATTAAAATTGACTGTAAATGATGCAACTGTCATTAGCTGCTTCCAGGCACGCAGCAGTATGTAGGCTTACCTCGTAAGGACTGGAGGCCAGGTTAGAGGGTAACTGCGATTTGCATCCCGATGTAGTAAGTGTCTACCACCAGGGTGTGTGCAGACTGCTGAGCAACATGGAAAAGACAACGGCTTCTTCTTCCCACTGTGCTCGAAAGGCTTGGACCTACCTACACATCCTATCAGCCAACCATAGTTTAAAGCTTGAACTTTCTTCTTGTTACCCAACTGGTACGAAATAGGGCAAACCACACCCCCATCGGCATGGCGAGTGCTGGTGGCTGGAGTCTGCAAGACCCTTCTGGCATCTGCGCCACTAAACCCAACTACTTTATTTTGTCTCCCCCTCCTTTTTTATTTTTTGGTCTTCATAGTTCTTTTTCATTTGAGCTAAACCTGAGAGATCAAACTTTGGGAGAGGAAAGGAGGCAGGACAGGGCAGCAGAACTCAGAACTACCTTTTCTTCCCAGCCTTCCCTCTCACAAGGTGGCAGGTGTCCAGGGTATTTCTAACTCTTTGTCTTGAAACCTGAAGTTTCCAAAAGGATGTTGAGACTGTTCAGGCTCAAATAGCAGAAAATAATCAGTAAAGTAAACCCCGTTCTATAACCTAGTCAATAGAGGAAAGATCTTTCCCCTTATACTTGCGGAGGGACAGGGTGTCTTTCTGCACCGTTTCTAATCTCTGTTTTAATCCTTTGCTACAGTTTGATCCTAACAAGATTAGAGACTTAACATGATGCAGCATCACATTATTTAACATACAGGACAACTGCTGTAACCATGGTTTCCTCTCGGCGCCTTTTCCACAAGAAGACAAGATTTCTTTTCAATACGGACAAATCCATTTGTCTGGAAATTCTGATAAAGCCTGAATCTCGTCTTGTTTATTAGTAAAACCAACGTAAATCCATTGACAAAACCAACAGGTCTTTTGTATTCCCGTGTCATTTTGAAGCATCGTTTTGCCCATGATGAAGGCTGAGAAGTATTATTCAGAGGGTCATCGCAAAAGCAGCCTGTCCATTGTCACTGGGGGGCTGCGATGTTCAGTGGCATTTCTCAAAACAATGAAGCAGCGTATGGAGATGTGCTGAACTTTGGAAACATTCTCACTGGATGCCTTGAGTACCAAATGTGTGACTTCAGCAGGGTGCTGGCAGAGGGCCAGAGGTCAGCAGGCAGCGCTCTGGCTCCTCTCCTGTGAGCACACACCATCTCCCACTTGGAGAGTTCTGTCACAGAAGATGGGAAGATGTCACCCAGTGCAAAGCTGTCCTAATCTGCTCTTCAGTGGTGGAAGTGACTGACAATCCAAGTAGGTGGGCTTGACCCAGGACTGAAAGGCAAGCAGAAGCACATGGAAGTGAAGAACACCGTTTCCAACAAGTCCTATTGTCTTGAAAAGGGAAATGCATCAGTGCAAGTCGATTTTCTCTGGCAATGGCAGGAGGAGAAGCATCTGCCTGACGGTCTGCCCCAGGCTGTCTGTGCAGTCAACACACTCCTGGAAATCAATGCCGCTGGACCTTCTGCTGGGATGCTGTTTTGCCCTTCACCTTTCATTCTCCCGTGTTAAAGGAATTGCCATTTTCACATTTGATGCATATTTTTACAACCAGAAAAGCCCTTCTGGTCATTTCAGAGTAACTTATTTTTGTTTTGCTTTGCTGTTGCAGCAAAGACAACCAGGCAACTTCTCCCCTTTTAAATTTAAGATCAAGTCATAGTGAGACTGTCATTTATATTGTTTCCAGCTGTTTATGTACAGTCCATATAGCATGATGTAATGGCCTGGTTATCAGCTCAGGAAACAGGAGGGAGAACAGAGAACACATTTATCTTGCAGAATTTAGACCAGCAAACCAAAGAAGCTATTACAGCCATGCAGGAGAAGGTTTAAAAGCTCTGCAGAAGATAGGTGAGCAATTATTTTCCAGTAGAGGCAAAAGTACTTCATCCCGTCAGATTACGTGAGACAAGCAGAACCTGCCATGGGCTTGTAAAAGCTTAGCTGAGCTTGTTAAGGACAAGGATAGCGCCGTCGCCAAAATCTTAAGTAAATATGGCTGGGAGCTGCCGAGCTCTGTGAAGGCAGCATCGAGTGAGAGCTCCCTGGCTGCTGTGCACCTGTGCAAACACAGGGTTCCCGGTGCTCCGACCCCAGTAAGCTTACCTCCAGCTCCAAAAGGCAGCTCCCTCTCCTACGTGGAACGTCCGATCGATTTGTGGTGGTTTGATAACTCAGTTTTAATACGTCAAATTACTGAAAGGCAAAAAATTATTTTTTCTGTGGTGGTGTAATCTTCAATAGTGGCTGCCCTTGGATGATAAGACATCAGTAACTCAGAATTTGGCCGTTTTCTTTAATATTCCAGAGCTTTCTGGTGCACTAATTGCAGCTGGAGCCTGCTTGGACAGTCACAAAAATGGCTGGTTTGTAGGATTTTCAATTAATGAAAGAGATGCTGGTTATAAGGGAAAACAAACAAGCGCCCTAAACCCCAGCAGTCCTGGGTGCTGCTCGGTGGTCTCAGGTTGGGAGGGTGATGTGAGAAAGGCACCCAAAGGTCCCCTCTCCCAAGAGCCACCCCCACCCCCAGCTGCCACTCCTTCCTTATGACCCGTCAGGAGGACTGCGGCCGCCCTCCTCAGGCTGACCACAAACCATCTCAGTGTGGTAA
>NW_010392313.1:34364-43164 GCF_000710305.1 Buceros rhinoceros silvestris | reverse complement strand
CCCTCTTGCTGAAGGGAAGATGGAATTACCTGGAGATTAAACCCCGTGGTAATGGTTCTGCTGTCGGCCTCTGTTTGGAAGACTTCATCTTCCACACGAAACAGCAGCATTTTCATTCCTCTTTTTACCCACAAAGTTCACAGGTTTATGGGAAGTTTTAAAAGCTTTACTTGTCCATTCTGTATTTTTCTGTACTCAGTTTATTTTCTTCTCCTGCAGACAGCGTTTCTCTTGGCTAAGCTAAACCACATTTTCTGATCTAGGCTGTTGTCCTACTACGGCTTCCTATCACTTCGTTTAGATTATTGCTTCTCTTTAGAAGCAATTATCTTTAAAATTGTCTTTAGTCTCCAGCAACTACAGTTCAAACCTACTGAGGACCACTCTCCCTGGAGATCTCAGGAGTCCCAACCCCTGTTGGCCTGTGGCTCTCCGCATGAAGAAGTGTTTATTTCTTTGTAGTGCAGCATAACTTAAGAAGAACAGCAGATTCTGGAACACTTGCATGTAGGTGTTTTCTGAAGATGAAAATGTATAACAAAGACCGATCATCCGTGTAGCTGACAACTTTCTGTTCCTAAGGCATATATTAGAAGAAGAGAACATGGTAGATCTGGCTGGAGCTGTCAGAGGCTGTAGTCTTTGTTAATGAATTTTTCATCACTGACAGACATCTCAGCCAAACATGAGGGCTGGATTTCTGAAATAATTAGTTGCAGTAGCTCTCTGGTACACTTTGGGATGCTCTCTTGCATTCTCCTTGTTGTTTCTGGGGCCATGCTGCTCTCCTGCCCATGCCTGTATCTCAGAACCTGTGCCATCCCACCACTGCCTGTCACTGGGTCTCTCTGGGGTTGTTGAAGGCTATGGCTGCCTTAGCAAGTCCTGGGGCATGTAGGAGAGGAGCTGGGGAGCAGAACAGCTGGTTCTGCTTGGACAACTGGACTGCAGTGCATGCCGTCCTCAGGTACCTTGTCTATCTTAGTTTCTTCTGGAAGCAAACATGGTGCTCCAGGACCTCTCTGTGGTGTGAACCGAGAGCTGATAAAGAGGAGGTCTCCAGGAGAACGTCTTGAGTTCACACCTGCTACAAACTAGACATCTAATGTGGACAGGTATAAAATGTACCATGAATTATTGAATTATTGTTATGAATCTATTTATAGATTTTAAGCTTCAAAGAAACCATGAGCGATCAGCTCATGTGACGTGCTGCAAAATCTGACTGCGTAATTTTTGTAACCAGACCACAACTTCTTTTTTGGCTAAACCACATCTTTTGGAAAAGAGATCTGTCTTTACCTGAAGATTCGCATGTGACGCAGGAAACCTAGGATGAACTCTTCCAGGGTTGATTTAAACCGAGTCTGTCTTGAAATTTCAGTCCCTGGATCTCCCCATATTTTGGTAGTTTAAAGAGTCATCTCCTTTCAAAAATACTTTCCCTCAAGTGAGTACCTCTTAGGCCAAGTTGTATCGACCTGTTCTAATGACAGATTGGGTGAAAGCTGATGTAGCCATTTTGGACAGGAGATTGTAGGAGTGTTTGTCGCAGTGTGGTATCACTTAGTGCAGGGGTCCACCCAAATATACCTAAAAACTCTGTGTTACCATGAAATTCTTCTCTGTGTACTTGAAAATGAAAGAACACACAGTTAAGGTAGGGGCTTGAAGATTCAAAGCTCTTGAACTTAATCTTTAGCCTTATACAAAACAAAATAAGAAGTCTGTGTGGGTGTGTTGACAGTCCTGAGTGGGAGACCTGGTCTTCTGAGTGTTTGGCTGGCACAGGCACCAGGAGAGAGAAATAATTGAGGGGTGGTGTCCATTTAGGTCAGAATGGATCCTGCCCGCCTTTAGTTCATGCTGCAGATGCTAAATGCTAATTACATCCCTAAAATTAGCTGTTAGATACCTGGATGGAAAAGTTAGGCTGGTGTGTGCAGGGCATTCGAGCTTCTGGCAGCAGCAGTTTCCTGAAGGCTCCTCCAGTTTGCGGTGTCGAGGAGGCATGGCTGGGAAAATACAGTGGGTCATTCTTTGGAGGGTTGAGTGAGCTCTTCTCAAAGCTGTTTTGGGTCCCTGAGGAACCCAGGCTCCAGAGCAAGGGATTGTAGAACACAGAGGATGAGGTGACAGCAGAGTGACTTCACGTGCATTGGTCTTTGCTCAGAGTTAGTGGTTATGAGGTGATCACTGCGAGTTACTGAAAAATCTTCAGCAGAGCTGGGAACAGAACCTCTCGCACACCCTGTGTGATGGGGGCTGTACTTACGCTGCTGGAGATTAATCTGATTACCTAATCTAATCAAGTCGTTTGCATACCTACCTCATTTCTGCTATTCTATTAGCATTAGAATAAGAGAATAAATACGCATAAATAAAAAGTGATTTTTAAATAGAACGAAGCCAGCAAATGTTCTTTCCCAGTGATCAAAAGCAATTAAAATTAGTCCCATGCATTGCTGTTTTTCTACACAAGAACTGTGTAAAGTACCTTTAAAGTCTAATTCCATTCCAGTTCATGTGTTATATTAATTCATTATAGAGCCTTTCAGTTAATTCACTTTATCCTTAAAGGTTTACAACTTCACAGTTTTAATTAAATTTAATTTCATAAACTACAGTCATTAACGTATTCCTTTAAAAGCCTTTATAATTCATTGTCTTTATCCATTTTACAATTAAAACTGTTACTGTAGTTTGTATCTCAATAACAAGCAGCAGCTGCCTCTCCAAGCAATGCTAAAAAGAACTGAAAAAACCCCAACTTTATCTCAACATTTCTTTGCACTCCTCGGGTCCTAATCCCTGCTCCCAGAGCTGCGGAGACTCCACCAAGCAGCCTCTCCCCGGCGGCAGCAGCCCTGACCTCGCTAACGCTCCCTATTACCACCGGCTGAGGTCCATTCGGCAAAGCCGGCAGGGGTCATGCAGCAGTGGGAGGCTCGTGGTTTTTCCAAGCAAAGGATTTATTTAGGGGATTACTTCAAAAGCCTCCTTTTTTTTTTTTTCTTCTCCTGAACCAGTCGTGACTATTTTCAAACTAGGTACATTCATGGGAAGCTCTGCTGTCTTTGGGATGGTTGCATGTTTGGTCAGGTCCTTACTAGGGCTCCATTTACCTTATTAATGTGTTTTTAACAACTCCTATATAATGAGCAAGCTGAGAATACTTAGTGCAATTACCACTCAAATGAGAGTTACAAAATTTCGGCATCTGGTCTCGTATTGCCAATGGCCAGCTGAAGACCTCCTGCCAAGGCAAATCTGTGCAGGCAACCAGAATTCTTCAGGTGGAAAATAGAGTAGAAAAAAAAGGATGTGCAAGTCTCATGTTTGGTATAGAAACAAATACCAAAATTTATAGATACTATTAAATAGAGAAGGCTTCGTGGTCAGATAAAAATATTCCTGTTTTAATTCAGAATTTCAGATTCGGAGGGAAAAGGAAGCCAGCACACTTATCTTTTAGTTTGTCTAAGGGGTGCATATAATCTCTGCACCCACATTCCCAGTCATTTAGTTATGCCAAAATGGAAAGGCTGATTAATGCCTTTGGAACATGAAGCAAGTGTGAACTACAGAGCCCAGCTATTGCCTCCCAATCCTGTTTGAGACCGTGTCTGTAGCGCAATGTCATTGTGGGACTGTGGAGTGTGAGCTCCTGAGGTATAGACCAGGTCATGGTGCGATGTCATGGGTGGGGTTCTCTGGTGGTGTTCTGCTGGTGTACAAAGCCAAGGTTTAAGTGTCGGATGTGACATCAGAAGCACCATCAAGATGTGTATTTTTGTATCCCTGTAGTGGAGGACATGTGGGTGGATTTCCTGCAACCTCAGGAGGAGCGGTTCTGGGCTGTGCCCCCCTTTGCTGGCAGCCCCCTCTCCCCAATGCTCAGACAGCAGCTATGTTAGCAGCTCTGCAGGAGCCTCTCCCACGCTGGGTTCCTCATTCCCTCCAGGATCCTGTTTGGAGCAGGGACCCCGCTCCTTGCCTGGGGGTGTAAACTTCCTCCTCTGCTCTGTCTCAGCCAGCAGCCTCCATCCCCACTGCAGGATTTTCACTTAGCTTTCCCTTTCCCACCAGTTAGTCCATTTCTGATGGTCTAGAGTGAGCTTCTTGATGATTATCCTCTTGTAGATGACGGACTTGATCTTACAGGTCTTTTCTAACCTGAATAATTCTATGATTCTATACTGACAGGTGGGGATTTATCTTGATTAATCTTTATGTCCCTCAAGATGTTTAAAATCCCACAATCCCACCCCACGTCTCGCTGCAGTGAATGTGCAAAGCTGGGCATTGCAAAGCCAGATCACAGCGGCTCTCACCAAACTCTGCTCAGCTCAGCTCAGCTCAGCTGCAGAGCCAGGGGATGTGGGCTTCTTGGACAGTACCCTGATGGAGGAGGCAGGCACTGCTCTTGGTGATGTGAGACCAGGGCAGAGAGTTGCAGGATTCTCAAATGTCCCTGGAAAATCTATTCAGCACACAGAAGCATTTTAAGTTAGTCCTTTTTAAAAAAAGATTCACTTTCTTGTCACTTCTGATTATCTCAGTATATGAGCAAAAGTTGAAGCCATGATAGACATGCACACTGCCTTAGGTTGAGGTGCTGAAAGCCCAAGAAGATAATTGAATTCCAACAGTGGCATCAATTTGATCAGTGCTCTAAATGGCCATCCTAATTATCATCTTTCGTAACACAGAATAATTATGCCAGGAATTAGAGATGAGATGCTGGCAAGTGTTCGCATCATATTTTTGGCCTAAAGGGCACAGCTTTTTGGATGCTAATGTTCTACCTTGTTGAGTTTGTAAAGGTTTTGTTTCTCACAAGTTTAGGGTATCAGCGTGCACACCCCCTGGCTGTGATCGCTCAGCCAATCCCACCCGAGGATCAAGTAGCACCACTCCACTCCACCGCTGTGGACCACTTGCTGATACACACCACTGAGAGCCTGTTTTCTTACATTTCTGCTGTGTCTTTTATTTCTGAAAAGCCCCAAGAGCTTCACAAGCTCTTTTGCTTTCACAGATCTCTCTGGGTAATGCTTTCACCATTGTGCTTTAGAACTCAATTTCTGTGTTTCCCTCTGTATTCATAAAATTGCAAAGGAAGGTCCACACCCTGGTACGGTTGCTCCTAGCGTATGCTCACAATTCCTTGATCTGGGTCTCGCTGATGCTGAGGACCACCAGAGTCAGCACTGAAATTCACACAGACAGGTATGATCTGCTCTTCAACACTTCTGCGTCCCTGTTCTGTATTCTCATCCCTAGGGGAGCGGAGTAGCATAGGCAGGAGTAGTTTTTGCCAGCAAGAGGGAGCAGCTATGTCAGACAACATGTGTGGGCTGCTATTCCTCTCCATGGGCTTGTAGGGTCTGTGGTGTTTAGGGACAGCAATTATACAAAAACCTTTCCAGAGAGACTAATACACAGTCCCACAGCCACTGGCCGTGAAGAAGTCACTTCAAACCCAGTCTAGTCTTTTATTACAGAATCGCAATCACTGTCGAATGACAAGTAGTTTTGATTTGTGCTAATGTTGGTGAATTCCTCAATGTTTCAGGGGTGAAAATGCTATTAAACAGGTTAATGTGTTTGCCCATCCTGTAGCAAGGTGTTTAATAACAACAAAGGAAATATATTTGTTGCGCACTTGCAACTGCCTTGTGCCTCTCAGAGGTCTGTATTCTACTCAGAACTGAGAAACATCTATTTTTAGTTACGCTGGTCTTTCAGCGTTATTATGCCTGTAAAATTCTAGGCCAATTTTGTTAGCTAACCTCTTCCTTCTTTGCAGTCAGATACTTGGAGCTGAGGGATCTATTTTTACAGAAAGAAACTTGTAAAACTGCAAAAAGAGATCAGGATTGAGAATGTCAGAATTCCACAGACCCAAAATACAGAGCCTTTGTCTCTTACCTGTAGAGCTGTGGCCACTGACAGCTGATTGGCTACCCTAAGGGCAGAGCCCATTTAATTATAGTAATATGCTAACACACACCAAAATATGGACTCACCTCCCAAGTCAACAGAGTACATAGTCCTTCAGAAGCAGTGAGGTCAGTGTGATCAGGTTTTAGGTTGACATGTTATCGCATTGGCCTTTCTTTCCCTTGTTTGAAGGCAGATGCAGAACTTTGCTCCCTGCACTGGCTGGAAGCATTTCACCAGAATTTCCAGCCTTCACCAGAAGCTACACTGGTGCTATTTGCTCTACTGTGTTTTCACCAGCCCAGCCCAGCTCTGGGCCTGGGCTTTCAGCACACCGTGTTTTCCAAGGCTGAGTTGTGTTATGTGGCTCTTTCTTCAAACCAGCCTTTTTATCCTCGCTGTGGAAACCCGCGATAATGTCGCACGTAGGAAAAGTTATCGGAACAAGCTGTGTACAAAGGAGAGCAGCTAGAAATAATGTTATTTCTCAGAGCTTAGTAATTTTGTGTGTGGCGCGGAGGGTGTTGGAGCTGTGTGTAGCTACAGTGAGTACATCAGGGGAATTCTGTCTGACTGCAGAGCGCAGGCTTTGGCCACCTCACCTCCCTCCCTTGCTAGCCTGCTGGGAGGATTTTAGTGTCTCGGCATTTCTTCCTGTGTTTCGCCCACCCCCAGCCTTTGTTTTGGTTTGGTTTGTGTTATAACTCTCCTCAAAGCCCCAGTTTTATAACACTCTTCCCCAGCCTTTTTTGTTATTTTCTCCTTTGCTGCATTAAGATGCAATTATGTACTTTAGCTAATTGCTAGTTACTTAACGTCAAAATACATAATGTGTCTGAAACGTCCTCTGTTTTTCTCCATCAAAATCATATGTAGGGCAGGAAAGAATGCGAGGTATTAAGGTTACGTCTTGTCAAGAATTTACCTAGAAGGCTGTTTTCTTCCTAATGGAAGACTGATTGCATTTTTGGGTACAGCGTTACGATTATCGTTGTTTAGAATGTATCACCCATTCCTGTTACATATTCTCAGTTCTTTATTTTACTCTGAATTCTAAATTCACATTTGGTTTGGTACATACTTAGGAGCTGATAAAGTCAGAAACATTTCTACAGGCTAATGTAACCGGACAGCAATGAGTGCCAAAATGCATCAGGAAAATGGAAATCTGCTTCACAGCTGAACTTACCCTTTTATAGATGCTGAGTGTGTTTGAATTTTATCTCAAATATGTGTGAGGTAGGTGGAAAAAGGTTTAAATTAATCAAGGACATAATTAATGGCAGATATAATAATGGCAAAGGGGTTGAAGCTTGCTTTCTTCTAAAAAACCTCAGTTCACATGGGAAGAGTTTTGTGTTTTTATATAAAGGGTTGTAAGTCACATCAGCTTTGGAACATAAAAAATTATTCTAAAAGAAAATTAGGAAAGCTGTAGAGTCAATGTTTGAAAATGTTAATGAGCAACCTGCCTAAACCCATACACCAAATTAAAAACACTCAGGGGATACGAGGTGTTTCACACCTCTCCATCCAGCTGGACAACAGCTGCTAATTTGGGTAGTGTTTGGCCTCAGAAAATAATAATAAAATATATTTCTGTCTGTAGCTTTTTGTTATAACCATTATTGAAGGTACAGCTAAGCAGTAGCATGACAGAAAATACTAAAAATATTCACAGATCACGTAGGCTGCCCCCTCTGCTTGGCTTCCTCTCCGTCCAGGAAGACGGTCACTCCCTGTCCATTGGGATAAAGGGCCACCATGAAATAAATAACACACCGCTACAATCTCTTGCAATTTTGTAGCATTTTTCAATCCTACAAAATTACAGAACATACTTAATGAGACCAACATATGTGCAGGTAGGGTTTAGTTAAAACAATCAGAAAATACGGAAAACCCCCCGCCTCCTCCTCCAATGCTGTGGCTCTCCCTCCATCCTCGCGGCTCTCTCTGCCCATTTCCCCATCTCATTGCTCTCTCAGGCTTGGCATGCTCCCAAAGTGTGTTTGCAGCTTCTCTGCCTGCCTTTCCTCTACTTGGCCTGAGCTCTCACCTCTTCCTCCACAGCTGATTTTCTATTTCCAAGTGCTTTTTCTCCATGCCTGTTTTTCTTCTGCATTAACCTTGCCTTGGCTCTGCCCAGCCTGCCCAGGCAGCTCGGGCTGGCGAGGAACATTTCACCCTGCTGCTTTCCTCTGCTTGAGGTACAGAAATACTGATATTTGCAGAGCTGCCCATACCAATCAATACTGCGCCAGGCAGAGCAGAGCAGAGCAGAGCAGAGCAGCTGCTGTGTGGTAGAGCCGGTGCTGGCAGCCTCAGAACCGAGAGGGGGTTCGGAGTTGGGGGAAGCGTGGGCAGCCCTGGGGTTAGGAGAGTGTGGTCCGGGCGCAGGGCGGGGGCACACTGCCGTGTCTTCTCTTGCTTGCAGAGAGATGTGTTTATTGTGAAAACAACTCGTTCTGCACGTATTGGTTTTGGCTAAGGTGGTTGGGCACTGGGACACGGGAGCTTTCCTTCAAATGTCCTCGGTACACAGTCCCTTGAAACTGGGTATTAACTGTCTGGTAATTCACACAGGAGAAAACAGGAGCAAATTAACCAGCTCGGAGATGAAGCTGGGAGTAGCTGGTGCTCTGCTTCAGTGAACAGAAATTCCCCCTTTTTCGAGTTTGAAAGCAGGAGTCTTGGCTCCCGCCGAGCACATCAGGACCTTGGCTTCTCCAAGGATTATTAACTTCAGCAACAGAATAACACTAACATCTCAGAAACCACTGGCTGAAATAATTACGGTGGTTTTTTGCCAATCAGAACAAGACACTGACGGGAGCTGCTGCCGCTTGGTCCC